>NC_136930.1:11736943-11919443 GCF_949752795.1 Hyperoodon ampullatus | reverse complement strand
TTCATATTTTCATTACTGTGCAGAGTACTGCATTCCACAGACATACCACACACAATTTATCCACTCTCTCACTGACATTTAGATTATGAACAACGATGCTTATGAACATTCTGGCACACGCCTTTCCTAGAACATATGTGCTTGAATTACTGGTGGCTACATAGCTTGGACATTGTGTCACAGGTAATGCATATATTCAGCTTCAATATTTAACACCAGTTTTCACAGCATAAAAAATGAAACACACAGGAACAAATCGAATTAAAGATGTGTCAAAACTCTACACAGAATGGTATAAAACATTATTAAGAAAAGTTAAAGATGAAATAAATTAACAAAGGGATATGCCATGGTCACAGACTGGAAGACTTGATATTGTTAAGATGACAATTCTCCCCAAATTGATCTACAGATTCAATGCGATCCCAATCAAAATCCAACAGAATCTTATGGAACTTGACATGCTAATTCTAAAATTTAATATTGATATGCAAAGAGCTAAGAATAGTCTCTTGAAGAGGAACAAGGAGGGGAAGACTTGTTCTGTTGGATATCAAGCTACATTTTCAAGACCATGTGGTACTCATGCAAGAATACACAAATAGATTAATGAAACAAAATATAAAATCTAGAAACGGAAATATAAAACAAAATCTAGAAACAGATCCACGCATATAGACACTGGATATATGATGAAGTTTACCATGCAGAGCAGTAGGGAAAGAACAGCCTTTTCAATAAACTGCGTGGGATCAGTTGAACATCCACAGGGAAAAAAATGAACTTGACCCTACACCTCACATTATAAGCAAGAACCAATTTCTAGTAGATCTAAACATGAAGTTTCCAAAAGATTAATGCTTTTTGTTTTTAACAACAGACTATCTCTAACATTCCAACAGACTGTGAGCATTTTGAGAGCAAGATCTATTTCGAATTTTCTATTGCTTATATTAGCACAATGCCCAGCACGTATGTAGCAGGTGGCAAATATATATTTGCTGAATTAATGAACACACATGGGTGTAATTTTATGGTCGCAGTTTCTGGTCTCTAGGGAACTCAGAAAAAAAACCTACATCTAGATATACTGAAAGCTATGAATACAGCACACTATAATTAAACACGTACATATTTATTTTTACTACAGACTGAAGTATAATGCAAAAAGGAACTTAAATATATTTGATGATTCTGACAACTCCATCTACGATGCTTCTGCCCTTAGGGATTCTTCTTGCTTGGTATGGTCACACTGTCAAGCTACGTGCTTCATCTGACATTCACTGCGTGAAGAGAGACAGGGGTCCTCAAACCTCCCTTTCCTTCTCCAACTGCTATTTACACAGCTGCTCACTGTTGTCTTTCCGGCCTCAACTTGAATAGCACCTCTTCAAAGAAGCCATCCTTGACCAATTCATCTAAATAGGGATTTTCCTCCCACTGACTATTTTCCTCTGTCTCTTGACTCTAGTCTTCATTTCCTTCATAGCTCCATTGCTACATGTAATTATTTACTTGACTGCATACTTTTAATTGACTATTTCCCCCACTAGGTTGTAAGCATCACAAAGGTATTAACCATGTTATTTTTGTTCAGTACTATCTAACTAGGCCCCAGAACAGTGCTTGCCACATAGGAGCTCAACAAAATACTTGTTCAACAAATAAATTTTGGGTTAGAATTTGAGTAGATGCTTAGTATCCTGAATTATTCTGTCAGTACTTTGAAGGTAGAGAAAGCATCTTAATTCCATAGCCTGCATACCAACAAGCCCTGTGGTCTTGCATATATAAAGCATACATTCCTTAAGTACTTACTTACTGAATGAAAAAATAAAAACAGTCTTACCTTGCCAAAGCTGCCTTTTCCAATAACTTTTAAGAAATCAAAGTCTGTTGGTTTAGCACTGAAATAAATGAACAATGACAAGAATTAGCCTCCTAGAAATTGGAAAGATGTTAACTTTTCAACATTTTTTAGCACCTCACTCTTTATAATAGGTAAATCTTGGGTACACTTCAGCATGATAACTCTAGCTTTCACAGTGGTAGTATCTCATCTTTAATATAAAATAGGTAATAATGAACAGTAATAATACCTACTTTCTGATTAGATAAGACATTTTATAATTTTATTTAAGCCTTGTTAAGTTTGGCTTAAGAAGGACTTCAATAATAGTCTCTTTGGGAGAAAAAGATCTTTCTTTCTATCTATCTATCTATCTATCTATCTATCTATCATTTCTCTATCATTTTGAACTCAGGGTAGCAAACCACTTTTATTAACCATAAACGTCACCAATGCTCTTAATGAGGAAACTGAGTAACTATATAAATTAGTGATACACTGCAAGGACTAAGTAGTCTGGTAATTATTCTGAAAAGGAAGTTACTAGCTGGAATACCTAGTAAAATCACTAAGAAGATTTTCTGATGGAGAAAAAAGTCATCACAGTGTTTTGCATACATATCACTTGTATGTTAAAGATAAAAGAACTCTCTACTTATTCTCATAGATGGTAATGTAGAAAAGCCAGGAGTCCAGAAGGCAGAAGGTTATTTATTTTCACCTCAGGTAAAAACAGCATTGGCTGTATATAAGCAATAGCACGTGGCTGCAGAAAGATGAACTTAAGCAGCCAGAAGAGCTGTTTTCTTTAACATGGTATGAATTCCTAAGTTGTACTAGGGAGAGTGAAATGACTCCATTTAGATTTTAAATGTCCTTCAATTCATTATTGAAAGAAATAGTCAATTCAAACATAAGAGTAACACCAGGTCTGGGTTAAATAATAACAGGTCAAGATTAGGGAGATAAATACTTAACTAAGCTTAGATGTTTTTCTTCTTCAAGAACCTGCTCTTTGGACTAGTTATTTTGTTCTTTAATGATATGCTGAAATACTGAAATAATTTTTTGAACAAACATAATAGTGAAAAAACATGCAAATCCCTCGAACAGTAAACACGCCAACCGAGGCCATACCCAAGGCCCCACTGTTAACTGTTGGTGATGAACCCTAATTGAAAGCAAACTTCCATTTTGTGCTGCCTGACAAGCTCAATGCAATGATGATAGAAAAGATGCTCAAAACCAAATTTCCTCTTCCAGTTACCATCCCGTTTCTTTGCTGTCCTTTGCAGCAAACCCATCAAGTAAGTTGTCTAAACTCACTGTCGATACCTCCTGTCCCCTCCTATATTTCTCTCCTGAACCCTTTCCAGTCAGTCTTCTACCCACTGCACCACTGAAACTGCTCACAGAGGTCACCAATGACCTATCAGTGGTCCATTCTCAATCTTCATCTTATCTGCCCCATCAGCAACATCAACAGAGTTATTTACTCCCTTTCTTCACCTGCTTGTGTGACACCACATTCCTGGTTTTCCTACCTTACTAATTATTCTTTCTTGGTCTCCTTTACCATTTCTCCTGTCTATACTCATCCTCTAAGTGGGCCAAAAGGGTAAGCGGAAGCACAGTGTCCTGTGATAAAGATAGAATACTTCAGAATTAATCCAATAAGCCTGTAAGGATAATTACAAGTAAGGATAGCAACACTACATTCCTCTTCCAACCCACAGCAGTTATCACTCATCTGTCAGGGCACTCCTCAAACTGAGCCAAGAAGTAGCCTTGGACTCCTTCTTTGTATTCCAGTGAATTGCTGGAGTTGACACTTAAGATGAAGTCCACATTTGTCACTCCTTGTGTTCCTCAAAATGTTTCCCCTCTGCTCAAGTAGATATGGGACTATGGGAGAAACTGGATAAAGAAAATGTAATAGCCTTTCATATGCTAATTTCCATCAAGACTCCTCTGGAACAAGCTGGCTAACAACTAGGGTTGTAGTTGTGACACTGAGCACCAAGAGGATATCAATTTCGCCTCCACGGATGCTTTTGCCAGAGTACTTCCCAGGTACCTCCCAGGACTTATGGTCCCCTGGGAAATATGGTCTACTGATCTTACACACACACACACCAGGAAAGTAACAGTGGCAAAATAGCCGAACCCAATCAACAACGTGTGGATTAAAAACTCCTCAGAGCTCTAATAAAACAAGGAGAAGCTAGAGCAGTAAATTAGGCAAGCATACAACAGTATTATATTCACTGTAACTATAGTTCTATTTCACAGGCTTCTAGTTAAATTGGTATAATTATGTACATCTGCACATTTGCAAAAAATCTTCCTCAAATCCAGTGAGATTGTTTGAAACAAATTAAACCTACTGAGGATTTCCAGATGGTCCCAGGTTAATGTTCTGTGAGGTAGAGTGTAGCTGTACGGATGGAAAAAAAAAAAAAAAGAATTTAACATTCTTACTGGAGTGTCTTAAGTTATCGGTTAATGGATATTTTTGAAATAAAATACACATAACCATACCACAGATATTTGCCATGTTAAAGAAACCTAAAGCCCTAATGCTTAATAAATGTACAGACTTTTGGAAAGATACACAATCAATATAAACAATCATTTTAATGATAAATTTCAAGAGCAGTTGTAAGGAAAAATGTAAGGCAGAAATCAAGGTCAAAGTTGGCAAATGAATGAAGTAAACTGGGGAAAGCTCTTTGGAAGAGCTGGGCATTGAAACCACAATTGAAGAGGAATCATTTTTTACATTAAAAAAATTGGTTAAAAATAGCTTTTGTTTTTAAATTTTCAAATATTTTTAATAAGCTATAATTAAATACAGGAAATGATAGTATGATGATAATTAAGACTGCAAATGCTGGATTAAAGTTTTAATTTGAGAGGAAGTAAACTTATTTCTAAAGCAAATACATAAAACCAGGAGTGCTTTTTCTTCCTAATTCCACCATTGTGATAGTATCAAATTTTTAGATAGGCTTTTCTCTTTACAACAGTTAACAAAGTAAATTTAATCCCTGTTATTAATGTAGAAGCAAATCTTTACTCACCTAGTATACCATAAAGCAATGTAACTAATTAAAATTCTAGCTCACTAATAATCAACTAGAAATTTAACTCAAAATCCCAAAAGATTAATCTAGTGATCCTTCTACAGTGAGCACTTCTCACAAAAGCCAAGTGTAAGTGAATTCTTCTGCACATAAATTCACTATGAAATTCTTTATACATTCAGAGAATTAAATCAGAGATGTCTCAAATATGTACACTTTTACTAGAGCTCTATATAATTATACTTCATATAAGCTATAGATATGAAGTAAGCTTTTAAAAATATCTCTTTAAGTTCATCAGAATCAACAAATTTTATATAAGCAATTTCTTATTAGAGACATGTCATATATATTCCCACTTAAATTCATTTGTAACTTATAGACAATCTCCAGAATACAATTTATTGTTTTAAAATAAAGGACAGGGCTTCCCTGGTGGCACAGTGGCTGAGAGTCCGCCTGCCGATGCAGGGGACACAGGCTCGTGCCCCGGTCCGGGAAGATCCCACATGCCGCAGAGCGGCTGGGCCCGTGAGCCATGGCTGCTGAGCCTGCGCGTCCGGAGTCTGTGCTCCGCAACAGGAGAGGCCACAACAGTGAGAGGCCCGCGTACCGCAAAAAAATAAATAAATTAAAATAAAATAAAATAAAATAAAGGGCAAAAGATCTAAAGTATATTTCATATGAAGTAACAACGTTGGCACCAACTTTTTAGTGACAAATCAAATGTATTTCTTACTGATACCTTTACATGAAAAATCTTCATTTAATAAAATTTTAATCCACAGAAGACAGAAATAAAAGGAACCATCACAGTCTAGCTCAAGACAAAAAAATATATATAAACACTCCAGTTCATTAGATGAGATTTGTCCTGTTGTAGCATAATTTTAACATGAAGTAATCTCCCCCTGCTCCCCAGTTTTTCTGAGATATTATATAACTGACATACAAAACTGTATAAGGTTAAGATGTATAGCATAATAATTTGACTTATATATATCATGATTATGTTTAAATATTATAGTATTCTATACAATCTGATAATGTAATCAAACTAAGTTGTAATTTCAATACACTTATTCTTTTAATGAATGTGCAGAGAACTGTATCATTTTTCCATTCAATGAACTTTTCTATAAGATGAAGAAAGTGAAGTAAATAAGTATGGATTAAACAATAACAAGGATAACCTGTCCCCTGAATTACATTAATATGTAATAAGATTTTATTACTTGCAAACGGTTTTTCTAATGGAGCACATTTCTGAAATAATAATGAAAATTTCTGAGGTATATAATTAGATAACTTTTTACTCTACTTATTATTTTTTTTTGTGGTACGCAGGCCTCTCACTGTTGTGGCCTCTCCCATTGTGGTGCACAGGCTCCAGACGCGCAGGCTCAGCGGCCATGGCTCACGGGCCCAGCTGCTCCGCGGCATGTGGGATCTTCCCGGACCGGGGCACGAACCTGTGTCCCCTGCATCGGCAGGCGGACTCTCAATCCCTGCGCCACCAGGGAAGCCCCTCTACCTATTATTTTTAAAGACTACATCTAATCACTAAACTGAAGTTGAGGTATATTTCTTAACAGAATGAACACTAATCAAGAGAATAAGTTTCTTGACTTCTCTTGGCCTCCGTTTTTTTCTCTATAAATAAGAAGGTCCAGATGCCTTCCAAGATATTTTCCAGCTATTAAATTCATTTGATTATCCATTCAGAAGTCCTTAATAAATAGTTACAACTGGGGTGGGGGGAGTGAAGGAACTGGATGAAAGCAGTCAAACGGTACAAGCTTCCAGTTATAAGAAAATAAGTACTAGGGATGTAATGTACAACATGATAGATATAATTAACACTGTGTATGTTATATATGAAAGTTGTTAAGAGAATGAATCCTAAGAGTTCTCATCACAGGAAAAACATTTTTTCCTGTTTCTTTAATTTTGTATCTATATGAGATGATATCAATAGATATTCACTAAACTTACTGTGGTGATTATTGCATGATGTATGTAAGTCAGACCATAATGCTGTACACCCTAAACTTATGCCAGTGATGTATGTCAATTATACCTCATTAAAACTGGAAGAAAAAATAAATAAAAATAAAACTGATGCATTTCCTAGAAATTTTAATTTAAAAAGTAATAAAAATAAATAAATAGTTATAACTGTAAGATGAACTATGGCTCTTTCTTTTTTTTATAAGGTTTTTTTAAATCAGTATTTTAAAACAGGAAAAGATCCTAGTCTAAGTTTCAGATTTTATGGATGAAACGAGAAACAAAATTTAGATCGAAAGTCAACAGTGGGAGAGGAGGAGCCAGAACCCAGGAATTTCTCTTAGTCTAGTTCTTTCTTCAAAAACCGTTCTCCTACAGCAAGGCAAGACATTCTTTACATGATCTAAACCTACATACTCTCTACGTGATTAACAAACAAAACATCGAAAATCACGGTTACATAAATTTTACTCTTTAAAGTATTTTTTGAATAGTATTAAGATGTTTTTAAAAATCCATAACCTTACCAACAATTTACAAATATTTATAGTACTTTCATATAGTCTTTGCATAACTTCGAAAAACTGTGATCACACTGTGTAAGTTTGCATTAAAAGTTTTAAACCCTGATTTCATTTAATGGTATGTCAAAACTTTAAATATTATCATCTTTAGAAATATTTTTTAAATGTACAATATATAGGGACAACCACTATTTGACTGACTATTCAAACTGATTCTAACTTTTCATTATAAATCATACTAAAATGAACATCTTTGTTCTTTTCTGTGAAGGGTTATTTCATTTGCATCAACTCCTAAGTGACATGAATTACTTTCATGTTTGATACATGTTGCCAAATTGCTTTCCAGAAGAGTTGCATAAATTTTAACACCAGTAACGCCCAAGGATGCCCATTTTACCTTACCCTTATTAGTCCTGGCGTATTTTATTTACTTTACATTTTTGTTAATTTGGCAGATTAAAAAACCTCTCATTTAAAACTTTCATTTGCTACTGGCTTCAAGGTTGAACATTTTCCCATGTATCTGTTTACTAAGAGTATTTCTTCATGTCCCTTTTCCTTTCATCTACTAGGGTCCTAAATATCATTCTTTTCAAAAATCCATATGTATGCGCTTTTTTTACATAGACATTATTCTTTCTTATAGTTTGTTACATTTTTTCCCAGCTTGTGGTTTCTCTTTTGACCGACTGCACAGATATAAAATTAAAATATCCTTTTACATTGTCCTAAGAGCAACCATGTCACAGACGTAAGAGTTAACTCTGTTCTCTTAACTGAGAATCCTCTTAGAGCATCAGAGAAAGAAAATTACTACTTTCCAGTAGTCACATCTATTTTTCAAATGAAGATTTTTAACTGTGGGACAGTAACGTTTCAACTCATGACATTACCTTTTAAATCACAAAAACAGAACCATGACAAAATTAAAAGACATTATAAAGACAAAAACATACATCTCTGGTTTTCATGTATATATTTAACAATAGTATTAATCTATTTTAAATTATAAAGGTATGATATTTATATAACACTTGTAATTATACTTTTAATTGCTATATAATAATCCTGAGTTGTTACTGTAATTTATCTTTCTAACATAACTTTCTAAAGTAAATGTTGAAAATATCTTCATAAGAAGGCACAAGCTTACGATATTTATCACAATTAAAAAAACAAGAATATCCTATTCTTTATCCTTTTCAGAAAACGTATTGATTATGTACATATAACTACAGCAATAAAAGTTAGTTGATACCAACCAGCACATGTATATTGATTGCTCTACATCTCAAAACCTGACAATGCAGAGGAAGAGGTATGTAATATTCTGGTTGAAAAGGCCTCTCCTGCTGGCCAAAATTCAAAACAACAGTTGCAATGGTGAATCATGATGAAGATATATGATGATCAAAAAGTAAGATGTAAAGCAAAGAAAGCAGAACACAAAACTTTATGTATTGTGTAATTAAAGTCAGGTAATTTTAAAAATTTCCACATATTAGAGAAGATTAGAAAGAAAATCACTAAAACGTTAAAAATTACTAGGTCTGGTTGCTGATAATACGGGTGATACTTCTAAATTATTTTCAATTTTTTCTTTAATTAACATGTATTACTTTTTATTATAAAAAGTACTCATATGATCAATTTTATAAGAAATAGTGATAAGTAAGGGGTATACACATTTGTTTTTATGTACTCTACAGAGTAGAAAACCTACAATGGATGAAATTACTTTAAGTAAATGTGGTCCTAAAGTTGCCAATAATTTCATCTCTGGGGAATGGTATTTTTTTCTGTTAAAAAATACAATTCCTCTTACTACCTTCTGAGTACTTCTTTCATCCTCATCTTCAGATGGATCTGACTGATGTTTTGGACTGTCCATTTGAAGGAATGCTCTGACATCTGGACTAAAAACAAAAATTAACTTTATTATGACTTTGCATTTCTACAGCTTTTCTCCCTTTTAACATGAAAATAAAAGGAACTATAGCAGCATTTACAGTAAGAAAGTCGAACAAAATCCATTAATAATCATTATTATAAAAGGAATAAGCAAATTAATTTTAAAAATAGAGAATCCAATAAACAAATGGGCAAAGGTATCAACAGTCGGTTTACAGAATAGAAAACCCAAATGGTAAGGAAATTTATGAAGATGCCTAACTTCACTAATAATCACAAAAAACCAAATTAAAACAACAATGAGAAATTACTTTATGTCCACTAGCCAGCAAAATTCAGAAAGACACATAATACCAAAAGTTGGTAGGGATACAGGGAAAGGAACACCCTCATGTATTGCTGGTGAGAATGTAAAAAGAGGGAACTTTTCTGAAAAGCAATTTGGCAATATTTGGTTAAACTGAGTATGCATTTTCCCTGAGGCCAGAAATTTCAGTTCTAAGAATAAACCACACACACAAAAAAATTATGTACAGGTTCAGTGAAAGACATGTAACTAGGATACTCATTGCAATATTCTCTATAGCTCTGAATCAGAAGTAAAACAGCCATCTACCACTAGGGAAATGAGTAAGCAAGCTATGGTAACTGCCTGCAGAGAACAGCAGTCAGCGATCAGAAACAAGGAGCCACAGCACAGCACCATTTACGTGTATATATTAAACACTCACAGACACAAAGCAACAGTCGATAAACAGATAACCAAAGACATATAACAAACATGTTGAAGTGGGCATCACCAGCGGGGATGAAGAAATGGGTATGAAGAGGAAAAAAATGGACTAAAATAAAAGAGGGGCCTTGCATGGACTAATGACAATCCTGAGGAATGATTAAATCTCTGTATCTGCAGTACCTCCTCCCAAATTGTTCTTTTTTTTTCCTTTTTAAAAGTTGAGATGTGTTAATCCCCAAATCCTAATTTATCCTTCCCCTGCCCCCTGCCCTGCTGCTAACCCCTTTGGTAACCATAAGTTTGTTTTCTATGTCTGTGAGTCTATTTCTGTTTTCCAAATAATTTTATTTGTATCATTTTTTTTAGATTCCACATATAAATTATATCATATGATATTTGTCTTTCTCAGTCTGACTTACTTCACTTAATATGATAATGTCTTAGGTCCATCCATGTTGCTGCAAGTGGCATTATTTCATTCTTTTTTATGGACGAATAATATATTACATATACATCACATCTTCTTTATCCATTCGTCTGTCCATGGACATTTAGGTTGCTTCCATGTCTTGTTATTGTAAATAGTGCCACTATGAACACTGGGGTGCATGTATCTTTTCGAATTAGAGTTTTCTGCAGATATATGCGCAGGATTGGGACTGCAAGATCATATGGTAGCTCTATTTTTAAGACACCTCCATACTGTTTGGGATTAACATATACACACCACTATATATAAAACAAACAACAAGGACCTACTGTATAGCACAAGGAACTATATAGTCAATATCCTGTAATAACCTATAATGGGAAAGAATCTGAAAAAGAATATATATATGTATAAATGAACCACTTTGCTGTATACCTGAAACTAATACAACAGTGTAAATTAACTATATTTCAATTCAAAAAATGGTTAAAAAAACCTTGAGATATAATTGACATATAACACTATATCAGTTCCAGGTGAACGACATAATGCTTCTATACTTGTATACATTGCGAAACGATGACCACAATAAGTTTAGTTAACATCCATAACCACACAGTTACACATTTTTTGTGTGTGATGAGAACTTTTAATCTACTCTCTTAGCTACATTCAAATACGCTACCACAGTCCCCATGCTGCACATTACATCTGATTTCTTATTTATTTTATAACTGAAAGTTTCTACCTTTTGACCACCTTCACCCATTTCGCCTACCCCCCACCTCTGGCAACCACCAATCTGTTCTTTGTATCAATTATTATGAATTTGGGTTTAAGATTTCACATATAAGTGAGTTCATGCAGTACTTGTCTTCCTCTGACTTATTTCACTTAGCACAATGCCGTCAGTGTCCATCCACATTGTCACAAATGGCAAGATTTCCAAAATTGTTCTTAGTAATTAAATACAAATAATATACATTCATTGTAAGAAACTCAGGAAGATGAAAAATAGTTTTTAAAAAGGGGAGGGGGGCTGGTGGGAATGTAAAATGCTACAGCCAGTGTAGAAAACAGGTGGTTCTTTGAAAAGCTATACACAGTTACTGTATGACCCAGCAATTCCACTCCTCAGTATACACACAAAAGAAATAAAAACATATGGGCACACAAAAGCTCACACACACACACGTTCATAGCAGCATTATTTATAATAGTCAAAAAGTGGATGAATGGACAAACAAAATGTGGCATATCCATATAATGGAATATTATTCAACTATGAAAACAAATGAAGTACTGATACATGCTACAATATGAATGAACTTCAAAAACATTACGCTAAATGAACAAAGGAAGATTTAAAACTGTATGATTCCATTTGTATGAAATCCCATAACAGGTAAATCCATAAAAATAGAAAGTAGATTAGTGGTTGCCAAGGGTTGGGGGAAAGGGGAAATTAGAAATTATAGTTTCTTTTTGGGTTGATGTTAATGTTAGCTTAGACTTGGGTGATAGAATAAGATAGTGATGTGGTTGTACAGCATTGCAAGTATACTAAAAACCACTATTATACACTTCAAAAATAGATAAAATGGTGAGTTTTACGTTATGTGCATTTTATTTCAAAAAAAAAATTTAAAGGTGGGAATCTTCATTCTTAACACCCCTACTATATTTGTTTTTTCTCTGCACAGTTAAGATCATGCTATATTTTAAATATTTTATTTTACTGTTTTTCACCTAAAAATGCAATGTATTCAATACATCAAAAGGACTTTGCCATGCTGTTAAAAATTCTTTGTTAGCAATCACTTTGATAGATGTATGATGCTGTATTAGGACACACTAAAAGTTACTCAGTGGTTCTTTCACTTTAGGATATATATATATATATATATATATATATATATATATATGGCTTCCAACTTTTGACTGTACAGCTTTCACTACTATAAATAATGCTGCAAGTGACAATCACTGTGCACAACACTGGAATTGCATTTACGATTTTCAGTACAGATTTTTAAAAAGAAAAGTATTTGCTCTGAACTATAAACCATTTTTAGGCTTTAAGTAGTTTGTTAAGCTAATTTCCAGAGAGGTTGTACCAATTTCTACTCTCCTAGCAATACATGAACATCCTGAAGACTTTCTCCACCCTTGATTAAATGTTAGTTTATATTAGCATCTCTCATAGTCTAGTAAGTGAAAAATAGTATTTTAAAGAGACGGAACTCAATTATATTAGTAATTAGTGAAATGCAAATTAAAGCAACAATAAGATACCACTACCCACTCACCAGAATGGCTAAAATTGAAAAGACTAATGATACTAAGTGTTGGTGAGGTGACCCATGTGATCTCGTACACCGATGGTGGAAGTGGAAATTGGTACAATCACTTTGGAAACTATTTAGCATTATCCACTAAGATGAAACATATATACATACTCTACAACCAAAAATTCTACTCAAAGATACATCAGAAATGCTTGCGCATGTGCAGCAAACGATATGTTAATGTCAACATTACTCATTAGAGCCAGAAAAGAGAAGTAACTCAAATGTCGATCAGCAAAATTGTGGTATATTCACGCAATGGGGTATTATACAGCAATGGAAATGAACAAACTACTGTATAGCTATATGCAATAACACTGGTGACTCTCAATTGTTGAAAACAAGCCAGATACAGACCATGTAATATATGATTCTATTTATATAAAGTTCAGAAACAGGGCACATTAATCTATGCTGCTAAAAATCAGGAGAGTAATGACCTTTGTGAAGGAACAGACATTGAGAAGAGGCATGTGAGGGGCTGCAGGGGTGCTGGCAATGTTCTATTCCTTGACCTGGGGTGGAGAGGGAGGATACTCAGATGTATTCATTTTCTCGTAATTCATTAAGCTGTACAATCATGATTTGTGTTCTTTTCCATATGTGTTATAATGCAATGAAGCTAAAATAAGGTGTTTTTGCTTCATCTGCATTTCTTAAACAGTAAAGAAATGTTCAGCTTCTCTGGTAATTAATCAGCCATTTGCATCTCCTCTTTTGTAAACTGTTAATGTGTTCTTTTTATTTTTTTTTGGTGCCTTAAGTATATTATCTGCGTGAGCTCTTTTATTAAGTATAGTTATCTACTGTCCTTTATCATGGGAAACTTTTTATATTTTTGGTTTTTAATTTCACTTGTAATTTTTGGAGGTCAAAAGTTTTTATTAATCAAATTTGTCATTATTTTACTTTGTAATACATCATTCACTACCAATATCCTCAGAAAACCCTTTTCTATCCAAAGGTCAGAGAAATAATAATATTTGAGTTTTTAAATGATTTTAAATTCAATTTTAATAAGTTATCTTAAAAATAACCTTTTCTCTATTGAAGTAAAGCTATTTTGGAAGCACATATCCCACACATAATAAGAATAGACACAGAGATGGTGTTCAAGATACACTTGCTGATTGGCTTCTCCTCTTACTCTCTTAAATCTGTACTATTTTATAAACAGTTTGATGTTCAAATGAAGAGTGTGAAAATTAACAAAGTTCCATTAACAGATGAGATCCAGAAAATGTGAAATGTCACTTTTTATTAAAAAGAAAATGTCAGTTAAACATTAAGTTGGGAAAAAAAACCTCTTGGCTGTTTACCTTGGGGTGCTGAAAAATGTCCTCTACCTTAAACGGAATAGTGGTAGTTACAAGGTGCATACGTATGTAAAAATCTATGGGTAGTATACTTAAAAATTGTGTATTTTATAGTATGATGTTAAAATAATCAAATTGGTTTTAGTTGAATTTCAGTATCAAATATAACATCTTTATAATACTACACTTCTAGATCCAAAATGAATACTTAGAATTTAACATATACTGTCAGAGGTTCTGAGCAACACCGTTCAAAATACCAGGAGAAATAATAAACACCACCGCCATTTATTCCACACTTATTCTATAGGAGGCTCTGTCAAAGAATGAGACAAATTCAAGCTCTCAATGTACGAATTTCAAACAAGTCAGTAATATGCCAATTCGAAGTAATTTCAAGTGCATATAACAAGAGTTAAACATTAGAAGGGTAGATCTAAGCTGAAGATAACATAGAATTTGTCCTAGGGAAAAGACATAATGTTTAAAAAATAATTATACAAAGAGCCAAGTAATAACAGGCTCTTTGCTAAGGAACACACCAGACATAGGAACCCTGAATTCAAGGATCCTGCCCAATTCTGTGCTCCTCCACCACCTGCTGGGGGCTCTGAGTGGAAAGTCGGCTGCTCCCCTTTGCACGGGCTAATCCCAGAGCTACAGAAGGTGCTGGACCTCCCTGTGACCCTCGTCCTATCTGTGAGCATCAGGGGAAATGAAAGCCAGAGCACTGGGCAGAAGACCTTGGTCAGAGGAAGTCCAGCTCCAGTATTTTACTAATTTAGTAAATTAAATTAAGTTTAAAAAGGTCAGAGCACCTGCTCAGAAGATAGAAGCCCTCTTTAAACTATAAAGAACTATAAAATGGTAATAACCGTTCTGAGGACAATTGCTAAAAATACAGTCCTTCAGTGTTGTGATTCTGAAAAGACTGTTAAAAGGTGTCATGTCTGCATCAATGTCCACAGGCAGCCTTTACATCTACCCAGACAGGTGAGCTGCAGAAACGCTCCCCGGATATTCTTCTTGGTCCTCTTTATTCTTCTTAGAATGTTAATACTTTATACATACTAAACAATATAAGTAACATACATGCACATAACAAATCACAATAAACATAATGAACACCAATGAACCAATTACCAGACTCAAAATGAAAATACATCTCAAACCATGGATCTACCTATACGTTCCTAGGTATTTCTGATATGACCCACTCTTCTGCCTTCACAGGAGCTGCTGGCCTACCAGACACACACAGGGCTGGGAAAGCGCCCTCACGTTAAGTGGATGCCTGGAAGGTTGTGCTGAGGAGGCCTGGAGGCCTTGTCTGGGACGAGAGAACACTGACCCGGGTCAGACAAGAAGTGGTAGCAAGTGTGCCTGGCCCTCGCCAACTCCTTCAGCTTCATCTCCTTGCCGTAAACTTACTCTGTGTTCCAGTCATCGTGAAATGTTAATATGTGAGCATCCTGAACAATTGCAGGCTCTTTGTAGACTCTGTTACAAGCACTGCTCCCTTGGCCTAGAATGCTCTCCCTAGCTTTCTTCTTGAAAGACTGCACATCCTTTAAGTTCCAGGAAGACTTCCTTGACACCCACCCACCCCAAGAAGAGTTGGCCACGTTTTTCTCTGTTGTCCTCCAGATTTTTATCATAAAACTCTCTTTACTTTAATTGCTTGTTTCTACACCTGTTTCTCCCACTTACCTGGAAGCCTATGGCCCTGGAAGGTAAGGATAACACTCATTTCTCTTTTTATTCCCAATGCACACAGAGGTACATACAAAATGCTTTCTCAATGCACGAATAAATGTAACATTAAATAATTAGCAAAATGTTTTAACTGCAAATTCCTTTCAAGTTTAATCTACAAAAAAAATACAAGTACAATAGGAAGAAAGAAAATAACTAGGGCCTTGAGTTGATGGAGAGAAAAGAAGATTAAGAATACCAGAGGAAAGGGGTTTCCCTGGTGACGCAGTGGTTGAGAGTCCGCCTGCTGATGCAGGGGACACGGGTTCGTGCCCCAGTCCGGGAAGATCCCACATGCCGCGGAGCGGCTGGGCCCGTGAGCCATGGCCACTGAGCCTGCGCGTCCGGAGCCTGTGCTCCGCAACAGGAGAGGCCACAACAGTGAGAGGCCCGCATACCACAAAAAAAAAAAAAAAAGAATACCAGAGGAAAAATTCTTGAGGAAGATTTCACAAAAATACACAGCATAATAATATTCCACAGAATGTATAAAACCTGTATCAGTAGCTTATTCAATAGTCTTAGGTTGGGTTTCAGTGCCTCCTTAGAACACAATGAAAATTACTTACTGGTTGTAAAGTTCTGGATGCCTAACTAAGTTCTGAATGAATTCATTCAGTCCCGCTCTTCTCTGTTTAATAAAATCTGTTAAGAGAGACAATACTATTATGATTATTTATATCAGACTGTAATTATCAATACAGTTACACAAGAATAGACAAGCACAAGATAGTGAATTTTGATCAAGAAGTTATTTCTTAATTCATGTTTCTTGATATACAATAAGGAATATATATATTCCTTATCCTTAAAAATATATATTTTTTAAATCTGTAAATACAATGATTATAAAATTAAAATACAGCAGGTAGGACTTCCCTGGTGGCGCAATGGTTAAGAATCCTACTGCCAATGCAGGGGACATGGGTTCGAGCCCTGGTCCGGGAAGATCCCACATGCCATGGGGCAACTAAGCCCGTGCGTCACAACTACTGAGCCTACGCTCTAGGGCCTGCAAGCCACAACTACTGAGCCTGTGTGCCACAGCTACTGAAGCCTGTGCACACAGAGCCCATGCTCTGCAACAAGAGAAGCCATCACAATGAGAAGCCCGTTAACCGCAACAAAGAGTAGCCCCGGCTCACCGCAACTACACGCGCAGCAACGAAGACCCAACATAGCCAAAAATAAATAAATAAATATATTAAAAATAAATAAATAAATAAATAAATAAAATAAAGCAGGTAACATATTCCCCAAAAGAAAATGCTCCAAAAAAATGCCTATTTTAGGTTCTAAACAGATTCACTACAAAACTTGGAGACACTTTGCTTTGTCCAACTCCTCGTGTACTACCAGGTAATGAATAAGAATTAACACTAACACTGGTGGCTGAAAAATCATGCTAACTTAAAAACAAAAAACAAATGAAACCAAGAAATACTGAAATCCTTGCAACTGGAAATGGTGATTAACTGGTTGAGTATTACCAAAACTCTGCTGCTAAAAATAGGTTTTTATTTTGTATAAACTGATTTCTCTTCAAATAGCAGAAGTTAAAATTGAGAAATAAAAGTGATTTTCTATGTAAGTCATTGAAGGCTAGCATCATGCCTATAAAAATTTTTTTCTAACTTTAGCCCTTAACACAGTGTCTTATAATGTACTTAACTGATGTTTGTGAATGAATTAAAAAAATACCAAACAAATGATTACACATTCTAGCATTCACAGTCTCCAAATTTCATATGCCCCATCCCTTATTTAACTCAATTGTTTTGTTACTTTGTAATTTTATTTTTCAGTAGTAAAGACAATCTTGTTTTGTTTTTAAAACTACCAAAAAAACGTAATTTATATATTGATTCCAAGATCCTATCAGCAAAAGGTTTGATATTAAACTATTTAGAATATAGAAGTATAGCTAATTCTGTGTATACTCTACAGAAAGATCCTTAAATTCAAAATGAAATTTTAACTTTGAAAAGTATAGGCAGAAATAACCCTTAAAATCTGCCTCAAGTATGTAAAACTTATCTTACAGAGGTTGGTAACCACCAACATAAAGTGGGAAAAAAAAGAAAAGAAAATGACACGCATGGACTTAGAAGCTGCAGCATAAGAACTCAGAAAGATGTATGGAAAAACTCTATATGGTAGCTGTCAAACACGAGGTTAAATTAAAAGGACAATTTCTTTCATCCTCTAACTGTCCCATCTTTGGCCAGTGAAAGCTCCATCAATTGGGTTCCTGTGTCCTTTTGATAAAACCTCAGTATTCTTGTATAGCTTCTTTGCTTTCAGGCAAGATATCCTAGGACCATCTTGTACATTTCTTGCCCAGCACCTGGAATTGCCACTTTTCCATGGAACTCTGGTTCCTTTAAGGGGGAAATGGTATTTAGAGATTACAACCTGGATGCTAAGGGTGTTTGCTGCTACTTATCTGTTATCGTTTTCAGGCATTTCCAGTGGAGAGTGCTGGGAAATATGTATTGTTTTAGAAAGAGAAAAATCAATCATGATTTCATACTGTATTCCCAAGTTTAAAATTACAGGATTTTTTACTTAAAATCTTTGATTTTATATTTGTGTCTCTTTCCTCTTCTGCTTAAAATTTTGGTTCTCATGATATTAACATAATTACAAAATAACTCTATATTATCAATGAGACTACTGAATGCAGGATAAAATTTCTTTGTATCCTTTTTTTTTTTTTTGCCATGAGGAATATAAAGCTGAGTTTCCATGTTTTAAACTCATTTAAAGTAATTATTCTCCATGTTTCACCACCAATCAGAATGCAGTTATATTTTTTCCTTGTTTATTTTCAGTTGTTAGAGACTTCAATATTGTTGCATTTGTTTTTGTTTTTAAATTGTTTAAAATATGCAAAGCTGTGCAGAAGATTCATCCAGGGAGGTCTAACATCCACCTCTGTTGTCTCCAGTTGGCCTCTCCCTCCTTAAAGTCATCAGTTTTTAGTTTCTGGTTTATTCTTCCATTATTTCCTTTTGAATCTTCACATCCTTTCCTACACAAAAAATATACACTGTCCACATCCACACCTTGTTTTTTCCACTTAACCAGGTATTCTGGAGATCACTCCACAGTAATGCACAATGAGCTTTTTTGTTCCTTTTTACAGCTGTATCATATTCCAATACTGGAAGGGTATTTCAGTTGTTTCCAGTTTTTGCTATGAAAAACAGCATCACAATAAACAGTCTTGTACATACATACGTACATACATCATTTCCGATGCAGTTTATCTTTAGAATAGATCCTTAGAAATGTGATTTCTTGGTCAAAGGGAAATGCATATATAGTTTTGCTAAATATTACCAAATTTCATAAGGTTTGTACGGCTTTGTATTCCCACCAGCAAAATATGAGAATGTCTGTTTAGCCAAAGCCTAATAAAATGAACATCCTACCAATCTTTGGTTTGTTGAGTATGACTTAGATTTGATCTCCCCAATGAAAGGCTTTCCAAAAATCTATAACATATAGTCTACTTCACTGTTGCCAAGTCATATACAACATGCTCAGGATTGATTTCAAAATGTTCTTCAATAAAAATCAATTTTTAGTAACCTACCAAACATAAATACCACAGGGCACTCTCTGGTATTTTGCCTTTAACCATGAAGTAGCAATGCTGCAGGTCTTTATCTCTTTGCCTTCTTCCCTGGATAAAATGATTCTGACTTTAGGGTTTAACTAAGGGCTCCACAGAACTCTAACCCAAGTTCAAGCCTCATGTTAATCACTAATATGTAGTTTGAGTCCTCTTAAATGTCTTTCTGTCACTTCAAATTAATGAATTCTCTCATTCACCCAGGCCTGACACTTCAGTTATCTCTGATTCTCTTCTCTATATGTCTCCTTTACCTAAGCCATCACCAAGATTTCTTACAGATTTTTCATTAAAAGATTTCCTACACGTGGCTCAATTTTTAGCCCCATTTCCACCTGAGTTGCAGCTCTCATCACCTAATTTGAGGCCTACTGGAATATTCCCTTAACCAGCCTCCCAGTCTCTATCTCGTTTTCCCTCTGCTGTGCCTACTATACATTATACACTGCTGGTTTCACATCATGTCGCCACTTCGCTCAAATATCTCTAAGGCCCCCATGTTGCCCTCCACGATGTTTTTCAACCTATGCTCCACAGACATACTTCACTGCTACACCAACAAAGCAGCTCCGTTTTTATCTGTTCTACACATTACATTTTTCTGCATCAGATTTCACTAGGAAAAAAGTATTCTACAGCTAAAAACAAAACAAGAGAACAAGAATACAAAAGCCACTGGCCTACAGAATCAATCCATGGAATGTATAATTGGCTTTGCTGTGCCAACTCATTCGTCTCTCTTTATTAATGGATTCATGTATTCAAGTAATATTTATTGAGAATCTAATATTTACTAGGCACTATAATTAAATAAAAAAGATAAAGTTATCTACCTTCATAAAATCTACAGCCCGACAAGACAAACTGGCAATAATAACAAAGTGTGCTAAATTCTCCCAAGAGAAAAAAAATCTACATAAAATAGGGGAAGTGAAAAAGAACAGAGGAAACAAGAACCCTCTCCAATCCTGAGGTTCAGAAAGTGTAAAAAATAAAGAGTCTCCAGCTGAGAGGGTTACAGGGGATTCCAGCACCCTGGGGGGGAAAACTCAGTTTTAATTAAAGCAAGAATGTGAAAGAAATAAGAAGACAGAGAATAAAGGAGTTTGTTCATCGTGGGCAGAACTGCACAAGGTACAGGGAAAAGGTCTGGGAGGAAAAGGAATGGTATAAGGTTAGGTTGTAGAGAGGAAGCAAGATAAGCCATTTCAGAGCTCCTACATAAGGAATCACAGGTCTGATGGGTTACAAGGTTACAAGCAAATTAGTTGAGGAGGTAAGATGGTGGGGAGGGAGGAAACTCGATAGCATGTCAGGATCCACCTGTGGCATAAACAGATGACTTTACGCATAGAATTTCTGGTGGATAGAGACTTCTATCTCTCTATAGGTCGCCATTTGTGTACTGGGTTAATTTCTTCTAGATTCTAGTAAAAAAAAAAAAAACAAAAACGTTTGAAGTTGAGGCTTCAGACATATATACAGCCTCCAGATTTCTGAGATCCTATGTGTCATTAGGCTCCCCAAGGGTGAACAATAGGACATTTTCTTGGTATCCCATTCAGAGGCCTGCAGGGTGCCGTGTACAGAGTACACATTTAGTAAATGTTTCATGGTTAGAAAAGTACTGCCCATTATCCTTAATAATCAATAGGTTTATCTGAAGCCAGACTGCTTGAATTTAACTTCCAAATCTGACTTTTACTAGCTGTATGCGACCCTGGGCAAATCATTCAACCTGTGCCTCAGTTTCCTTACCTATAAAATAGTGGTGATAATAATACCCACCTCAAAGGGTTGTTGTGAGGACTGAATGAATGAATATAAAGTGTTTAAAAACAACGACTGGTACACAGTAAGCACCTTCCTGAGGCATTATTTTCATAGAGCATGAGATCCATTAGCTGTGTAACGTTATACTACTATACACTGCAATGAATATGTTAACTACTTTTTCAAACTTCAACCATCACTTATGGCTGGTCTATGAAGTTATTGCTTACCTGGATCAAAATTATCACCAAATATTCTCTTGGCAGGAATCTTCAGGGCCATAGCAGGAAATTGTTTCCTTAACTAGAATTGAAAACATAACATTATATGAACTTAATTTTATAGGTCTTCCAGTTATACATGTAGCAAAACAAAATACAATCTGATTTTCAAAAAAATCCGCTGTAAGAGTTTTTTGAGTATATCATGATCAAATGTACAATATTAAACTATACCAATAAAATACCATTAGTCTGACTAATCCCATTTTGTCCCAATAAAACACTCAGTATCTTTGTGACCTGGAATAAGTTACTTAACATCTCTGCGCTTCAGTTTTCTTGTTGCAAAATGGGGATAATCTTCGCACTTACCTTAGTGATTTGTTGTGAGGCTCAAAGAATATCATTTATGTTAAGTGCTTAGACTAGAACCTAGGTTTTGAATATGTTACTCACCGTTTTGTTACCTCAGGAGATGTGATGTTTGTGTTCTAAGTGAACACACTGACAATTGTTTTCTGAGAAAGCTGACGAACGAATTCTGCTTTCAATACCCTCTGCTCTAGCCTTCCTCCTATTAATAATTGTTTCTCAGATTTGCTTATACCCAGAGAAAGAACAACTTCGTCATGAAGGAATTAAATTTGGGGCAGTAAAGCCATAAAAATGGGTAAATGCTTATTTGTACTGTAAGCTTGATGTCAAAAAACCACACATACACAGTCTTACAAATCCTTGCATTCCTCTAGTAAATTTAGATGTTTTAGAAACAACAACCAAACATACACTATGTATACACAAACACACACACACACTATATATATACCTCCACTGACAGGAAATACAAATAGGAGAATGTATTAATCACTCTACACCATGAGCATGTTATCAGCAAAATTCAGAATGAAAAATGTGTAGACAAATGACCCTGTTTCTTTCAACAAAAAATTGTAAAAAAAAAAAAAAAAGGAAAGAGAGGTGGAGGGGAAAACTTAGTGACTAAAAGACAGGTCATAAAATCAACCATATTTCAACAAAAATTTTTTTAAAAAGTTAAACTAAAAAATAAACTTATAACAATTTGTTTAAAAAAAAGACACTTCATAGACTTATCAACCAGTTTATATGACATTAAGTATCTGACATTAAGACATTATTGCTAATTATTTTTAGATGTGATAATGATATTGTATGTATATTTTTTAAAGAATCGTTATCTTTTTAAAGACGTATACAGAAATATTTACAAATGGAAAGACATGATGTCTGAAATTTGCTTCATAATTACAGTGGGCTGGCTAGGGATAGAGATGAAACAAGAATGGCTGTGTATGGTAATTGCTGGAGATGGATGGCACATTACATTATTTTCTCTATTTATACTAGTCTCTCTACTTCTGTATGTGTTCAACAAGCTTTCAATAAAAAGCTTCCAAATGTAAACTACAGTCATAAATACACATTTAAACTGACAGTTAACATTTTACAGATTGGAAATTTCACTTTTTTCTTTATTCTAAAAGGAGCATAGGGAAAGAATTTGTGTTTTCAAACTTGGAGAAATCCAGTCCAGGTTTAGCTTCACTTCTGTAGTTTCAAAGAACACAACTGATACCATTCCCCTGTTTTTTTCTTAGCTCCTCACCACAGAAGGCAGAATTGGAAGGAGTTATATAAAAAGAGAGGAAGACACAGAAAATGGGAAAATAAGAAAAAAGATGAAAAAAGGAAGAGAAATACAGGAAAAATGAGGGAGATGGATGGTAAAGACTCAACTAACATTAGGGAGAATTTTCTGCAAAAAGCTTAACATGGGTTGCTTGACGGAAAGAGAATCAAAGTGATCATGTGGGAGGAGTGCCCCAAATACACTTTCCTACTTTACCTTTATAACTAAAGATACTCAAATATTAACGCCTAACTTTCATGACTTAAGGAAACACAGGAAGTTGTGCAGCTAGACAACAGTTGATTCATTCTGGCTCATTTAGGAAGTAATTTGCCTCTTAACTGAGATATGCTTACCTTCCCCCATATTTAAAATATGTTACAAGTGATAACCTATAGACATATATCCATCTAACACTATTTTTAAAATCAAGAGACAGGGATAAGAAAACTGAAAAAGTTAACTTTTAAAATATGAAACAGCTTTTTCTGGAGGATGCCTAATAATCTACCATTTTTACAATAACAACATGAGGAGATTTCTATTTATTGTTAGAGCAGAAGAAATTTAAATTTGTGATTTGAGGCCCAATTGCTTTTTTTTCTTAACTGAAGCAAAGCTTGGAACCCAGAGCTGTCTCAATAACCTGGGGTATCTAATGGCCAATACAGGCAGTGTCCTCTGGCCTCCTACGTATGCATAACCTTAAAGGCAATGCTCTCCACAAACACTGGTCCCTGTGTAAGATCTGGCCTCATGTGTTACAGTGACCACGGTGCTCTAGCTTCCTACGGTAGAAACTGTAACTGTAAACACTGAATGAAAAATAATATCTGAACTATGAATATATAAAACAGGTTTTAGTTATTTAAATAACTAATGATCTCAGGTAACTGTCAGGCTTTTGAAAGTCAACATTCATTTCAGCTGTGTTAGCTACTTAAAATCTGGAACCTTAGACTAATTTCTAACAGAGAATGAAACCATGGAAGGTAGGTAGGCTTATGAAAGACTTTCAGACCTAAAGCTTATAGTTGGGCAATTTCACCACAAATAGCATGATGATTAACACTTATTAGAAAGGTAGGTAGAAAGGATTTATTTCCAATCTCCTATGACATTGAAATGTACTTTAAGCTGTACATTTAGTTTTCATATCTTCAATAGTTTATCTGGAACTTCTCAACAGTCCTCTCTCCACCGTTTTTGGTAAGAATTCCAAAGTTAGGATGTTTTGAAGAACCTCTTACCCTTTTCTGCTTATCTGATATATATATTATTTAATTATCAAATAAATCTCATTTTCCACTTTTCTCAGGTGTTTTAAATAAAAATCTTGTAGACTGACTGTTACTTACAGTGTTGTGAAGCTTATCGAACTCCGCATATCTTCTGAAGACAAACCACTCACTCCTGCCCACTGAAACCAGAACTTTATAAACCTGTGGAAATAAAAAATAACAAAATAAAATTTGATCACAAAAAAAACACATTAGCTATTTACATATGCAAATAACCTGTTTTCATACTCATGAAACTGATATTAGACATTACTTTTTTTTTTTTTTTTTTTTTTTTTTTTTTGCGGTAAGCGGGCCCCTCACTGTTGTGGCCTCTCCCGTTGCGGAGCACAGGCTCCGGACGCGTAGGCTCAGCGGCCATGGCTCACGGGCCCAGCCGCTCCGCAGCATGTGGGATCTTCCCAGACCGGGGCACGAATTCGTGTACCCTGCATCGGCAGGTGGACTCTCAACCACTGCACCACCAGGGAAGCCCTAGACATTACTATTTATGCATGATTCTCCAAGATACAGAAGTATACCAACTGAAACACTTATTTTATCTTGTTGAAAAGTGTTTTATTTTTAAAATGTTATGAAATATTTCCATAGTTTTCAGAGAATAACACAATGAATACCCATGTACTCATTATTTAGATACTCTGAATTCTAACATTTGGCCATTCTTGTTTCAGATTTTCTTCCCCCAAAATAAAACATTATAGTTTCAACGGATGCCATTCTGCTCTCTTCTTCCCCAGCAGTAACCACTACCACGAAATGATAAAGTATTTTCAAAAGGAATGCCTGGAACACAGTAAACACTAAATTATTAGTTCTCCTTCTTTCAGGGCATCTTTTACACAGTATTTTTCAAACTAAGAATTTATCCTCAGATTTCCTACTACCATCTTAACCTATGTTTAATATTTTCATATATACATAATTTCACATGACCATAGCCAACAACCCTATGAGGTAATAAGCAGAATAAATATTACAACCCCCATTACAGATGAGGAAATGATGGCCCCCCAAAGTTAAGTAACTTGCCCAAGTTCACAGACTTGTGAGACTAAAATCTAAATCTTCTAACCCTCCATGCACTAGAACAAGTATCAAATCAACAGTTATAATACAGAATTAACTCTCATAATTCATCCCACAGATATTCTCAGAATATAATTCAACATACCAATGTACAGAAAACAATTTGGAACCCCAAAGATCTTTTATAATTTCTAAAGAGAAAAATTACAAGTATCCAGGTAATACGAGGAGAGGTTCACTGATGTATGGCTTGGGTTATCAATCTCATATTTTACAGTGAAGATTACGGGAAAGAGATATTTACAATACAATTGTCTATAGTCTGTTAGATAACAGAGTAAACCAGGCTTATTTTAGAAGACGGGCATACAAATATGTGTAAACTATCCTTTCCCACAAAAGACTGGAAAGCTACACTCACCAGTTCATAGTTAGATAATACTGTGAAGAAAGATCTCCCTGATACTGCATATGATTATAATGTAGGAATTCTGCAGTATTGTTGAAGATATGGTCACATTAACAGGCCCCTAGTACGAGGGGCCCCAGAACATAAAGCCATGTCCCCCTGTGAGAAAGGGATCAGGTCTCACCTGGAAAGTAAAGCGAAGTCATTGTATCAGTTACCTGGATAAGTGATGAATCACTTAAGTAGAGAGAAAAAGAGCATCCAGGCACCCTACGTGAGCTACAGGGGTAAGAGGATTTTCTGGTGTTAACTCAGAGGACATCAAGTTGTCCTAAAGGAAGCTACTGGGTGTAAGATATCAGAATCGTTTATAAGATGACACTGCTCCCACGGGAGAGAGTGCAGAAGTAGAGGAAAAAGAACCTAGTCTGGGTGCTGACAAAAGTTGAGCCATGTTTTTAGGAGGCGACGACAGATTTATCTCCTACAGCATTCAGGATCAGATAGGCCTGGAAGCAGTCCTGCTACCAAAGGATCAGATACTTAGGTTTATATGATTACGAGATTCTTCAACAAACAGCACTGTTTGTGCTGACTTCCCAGTGGGATAAGGTGGCTTCCCATAGATACTCAAGTACAGCCAAGATGAGAACCCAAACCTAGGTTCCAGGCCGAAGCAGTTCTGCTGCAACTCTATTTACAGGAGCTTAAGATAAAGCCCTGTGAGGTTATTAATTAGCAGGATGATTTATGAACAAGGGCTTATTAAGTAAGTTCTAATAAAATACCAACAGGCAAAAACAAAACCTCTTCAGGGCCTCCCTGGTGGCGCAGTGGTTGAGAGTCCGCCTGCCGATGCAGGGGATGCGGGTTCGTGCCCCGGTCTGGGAGGATCCCGTGTGCCGCGGAGCGGCTGGGCCCGTGGGCCGTGGCTGCTGAGCCTGTGCGTCCGGAGCCTGTGCTCCGCAACGGGAGAGGCCACAGCAGTGAGAGGCCCGCGTACCACAAAAAAAAAAAAAAAAAAAAAAAAACCTCTTCAGATTTTAAAAAACACTCTCATTTGCAAAAAATACACAAAATTTCACAGAAACAGTACAATAATAACAGTACAATAAATCTTATTAAGTTTTTAAAAAACTATTTCCTTATTGCCTGTCTTGCCCCACCAGAATGTAAGTTCTTTGAGAGCAAGGGCTGTATCATTCTTGCTACCCACTGTATTCCCAGTGCCTAGAACGCCCCTGGCATAAGACAGAAACTCAAGGACAATTTGTTGAGTGGATAAATGAAAGTATAATCTAGACTTGGTTTAAGTCAAGACATCCTAGAACACAGTGCATTTCTCTGTAAAGTCGTTTAAAAGACACACGAAAACTAGAGTATAAAAATATTATTGAGGGGCTTCCCTGGTGGCGCAGTGGTTGAGAGTCCGCCTGCCAATGCAGGGGAACACAGGTTCGTGCCCCGGTCTGGGAAGATCTCACACGCTGCAGAGCGGCTGGGCCCATGAGCCATGGCCGCTGAGCCTGCGTGTCTGGAGCCTGTGCTCCACAACGGGAGAGGCCACAGCTGTGAGAGGTCCGCGTACCGCAAAAAAAAAAAAAAAAAATTATTGAATAGTTAACGCAGTGTCTATTTTTGTTCCCCAATAGTACACAGACATGCTGAAGCTGGACAGAGTCTGTGCTGGGTGGGGTCGGGTCTATCTGTGTTGAGTAGAACCAAGTTTCCTGAGGACTGGGGACTGTACTGCAGTGATCAGCAACTAACATGTGAACTTAATCCTACTTTTCATTGAACTTCAATTCAACAAATGCTTACTGAACGTCCAGCTCTGTTCTAGGTATTGGTGAAACAATAGTGAGGGAAGTTCTTGCTTCAAAGAACAAATTCAGGGAAAGCACACATAAATAAACCCGAAGTATGTCAGGTGGTGATAACTGCTATTAAAAAACTACATAGGGTAAGCAGGACACAGTGTGAAAGGGGCAGAGTGGGAAGATGCTATTTTACACAGGGTGGTCAGAAAAACCCTCTCCAACAACAAGGCAACGTCTGAGCATCTGAAGGAAGGAAGTGAACAAGGGGATCTGAATAGAGCCTTGGAGAACTCAGGGGACGCCTCTGGGGACAGCTGGTAAGAGTGACGCTATAGGCCTCCTCGACCTTTTCACAGAAGACATGGAAATACCTCTACCACGAAAAACAAAAGGACACCTCAGATAACCCACCGCCTGTATTTGCTATGTATGAACTTCCATCAAACTTGGCAGGAGGTTATGCCCTTGAAGGAGAGAATGGTCCAAAGGTAAAAGTAAGGAGAGGGAAGGAAGGAAAACTTCACACACTCCACTATCTTATGCTAAATATACCGACCTCTTGTTTACCGTCAATATGATGTTTCTAAAACTGGCTTATACAAATGTGAAAGAAATGCTAAAGATACTGCTGCAACATCTGAGGAGAGGCAAATGGCCAGACACACACTGCAATCTCTCTGCTCTGGGTTTCTATGCAGGGTGTGGAGGTATGCTTATTAAGGAAGGGAGAGGGCTTCCCTGGTGGTGCAGTGGTTGGGAGTCCGCCTGCCGATGCAGGGGACACGGGTTCGTGCCCCGGTCCGGGAAGATCCCACATGCCGCGGAGCGGCTGGGCCCGTGAACCATGGCCGCTGAGCCTGTGCGTCCGGAGCCTGTGCTCCGCAATGGGAGAGGCCACAGCAGTGAGAGGCCCGCATACCGCCAAAAAAAAAAAAAAAAAAAAAAAAAAGAGGAAGGGAGAACAGAAGACAGAAGGGCTGTTTCCAGCTCCTTGTCTGAGGCTCTGGGAGAAAACCACCCTTGGGGGGCCCCACCCCACCTAGTTAAGAAGGCGGAGTGGGGTGCCCCCAAGGGTTTAGTTTAACCCCTCAGCTTTCCTCAACTCCCACGTGACATGGACCTGAGCTGAAAGTCACTTGTCATGGCACTCAGCTGGCAGGGGCCGGGTGACCCCCTGGTCAGAGGCCAGGGTAGACCACCTGAGTCAGGAGAAGACGGAGGGCACGCAGAGCTTCGGTGGGGTCTACAGCCATCATGAGTCAAGGGGAAGCTGAGTCAGCAGTCAGTCACCACGACCCTTGCCAAGCCAACAGAGGGCAGATCACCAATCAGTTCATCAACTGCAGATGCCAGCAGTGGATGCCAACAAAATGCCCAGGGCTGGCAGGTCAACCACAGCTGGATGTTTGCCAGACCCGTCACTCTACACCTGGAATGGCAAAGATCTAGACGATGACAAGAATGCCAAGCCTTCACCAGGCTACCATGAGGTCAGTCATCAACTGAACAAACACTGTGAAAGGGGACACCTCTCCTGCCACAAACCATGATGCCAAGTTGGAGAAGGAGTGTGTGTTCAAATAAGAGAAAGAGAGCATAATGAAGGCAGCCCGGGAATTTTTACTTAGAAGAACTGCTTAAATTTTAGCTCAAACTGTTGAACAGAATTGGGTTAAATGAATTTCTTCACACTGCTCAGTGGGTGGGGCCTTACAAGGCCGGCCAGATCAGTTACAGACACAATAAATGACATTTTTTTCAGGGAGAGGAGGACAGCAGATCTCTGTATATACTAACAAGACTACTGGAACTAAATACAATACGTTTCATTACACTAATTAGAAAAGTGACTATTCTCCAAATAGCGGTCACTGATACACTGACTCAGCCAAATATTCATCGTGCTTCTTCTTTATAAAGTCCTACAGTAGATACCACGGTGATAAAAAGTAAAATTAGAAATGGACTTTACCTTTATGGTGAAAAAATGAGATAGAATACTCATTTAAAAAATTAAATATTTTTTAAATGGAGACAGAAAATGACAAATATCTTAAGAAAGATACTGTGGAAATTTCAAGACAGTGGTTCTTCACATGGGATCAATGAGTTTTGGAGTCCATTGACCCCCTGAGATATGATGTGTCACAGAACCACGTGTATGCACATTTTCTGGTGAGATGGTCTATCAGACAGTTTCACAAGCTTCTCCAAAGGCAGAGAGGTAAACAGGCAAAACTCTGCACTAAAAAAGGAAATTGTATTTCATTATAGTACACAGAGAAGACTGTGGAGGATATATCATTTGAAAGATAAGTAAAATCTGCAAAGTCTGGGGAGGCCATGCTAGGTTAAGGAAGAACAGCAGAATCGGAAATATTCTCTACGTTCCATTTTGTTCCATATGGTTTACATTACATACTTACAGTAAACCTCTTCTTTTTCTCTCTGTGTTCATCAGAGCTGGGAATGCTTACACTTGGACAGCTTTCCTTGTAGTCCATGGTATAATCCCTTTGAGTTTACTGCCTCAAAAGGACACCAAAAAGTGAGTCCGAAGAAATAGTCAGCAGAGGACAAACACAATTAGCTAATCCAAAACATAAAACCTCTTGAGGTAATGTTCAAATTCCATCATGCAACCTTAACCAACAGAAAAAAAAAAAAAAATTAGCAAAATGATTTAAAAATACCGTGATTTGCCATTCCTTGCTCACAGAACCCATTTTATGCTTATTCTGGCAGGAATTTACTTTTGATCATAAGTCTCAGCCCAGGTGAGAAACACAGTTTCTGTTATGTCTCTGTCAATAGCTAAGTCACAATCAAACATTTACGTCTCATCTACCTTCTTTTCTACTAAGAAACTCCAGGAGTTTATACACCACGGCTCATATGGTCTAAGGGCTAACTCTCAACTAAAAGGACTCTAGTTTGATGGATTTAAGAGCAGGGTTTTTCAAAGGAAGGTTTTCAAGCTTCTAGCATCAAGATGAACAGGTGAAGTTTGCTTCAGATTAGGAACCTGTATGGTAAGCTAATTATTTACCCCCCATTTTACAAATGAGGCAACTGTCACACAGACAGGTTAAATGATTTGAAGCCAGGCTGTCTGGCTCCAGGGTCCTGACTCTTATCCACTGGGCTAGGCTGCATTTTAACAACTATGGATAATTCTTATGCACTGGACCCCTGGTCACAGATATTACAGTAGATCTTCATACAAAACAAATACAATTATGCTAATATTATCATCCCACCCACGGACAAAGGGCTCAAGATGTCACACTGATGTCACCTTTGCTACACACAGCAGCCCACAGTCTCCACTGACACCAAATAATACCTTTTAAAGGGTTAGTCTGCCAGGTTCCCTCGGTGATTAATTTCAGGAAGTCACTGTGACTGATCTAATAGTTGCAAATAAATTATATTCAAGTAATGATTTCAAATATCTATCAGCAGACATCAAATAATCAGGTATAATGAAATTTAATTGATTACAAAGGTGGTTCCTTTGAGATGATTCAAAGCCTACTTTGTTGGATTTGCTGCTGGAAATGCAGTCAGGAAGGATTTACATGCAGTTAAATTAGTTGTTAGAAAACATGGTCCCCTCCTAAGCTTAGGGTGCAGCATTTGTTACAAGTTAGAGTACCCTGAAACCCCACAAGAGCAGCTTCCCCCCCGCTCCACTAGATCAGGGCACCATCTTGACAAGAGCCTTGTCCTCCAGGCACGGCGCTCTTCTGCTAAACAATCAGAGCAAGTGGAACTACAGCTCTTCAAAGGCAGGTGAGCCCTGTCCAGGAGCCCCAGGACCCACATCAGTGCATCCTGCTCCATCTGCAGCAGACACGATGAGAGGGTGAAGGTTATGGTGCTACACTAGCCACACCCATCCCTTGAGAATGTGGATCCGGGGTTGGGGGTAGGGCCTGCTGGTACTATATTTACGTGCGCGCTTGAAAGCCTACTGTGCCTTACCGTGCGTGGTCCGGAGGAGCAGAACTAAAGGAGAACATCACGCCTCAGGCCTTCCCTATGGAACGGACGTTAAGATATAACATTAAGTGGCATCAGGAACAGACGAGGGAGAAAGACCTGTGGGGGAGGATACGTTGTCCACACAAGGTGCCCAGGGGACATCTCAGCCTACGTGGACAGCAGGCGGTTAAGTGTAGAGCCCAGCACTCAAGGGGCACACTCAAATCGGGGCCAGAAATACCAGTCTGGCAAGAGTGCTGAATGGTCCCCACGTGCCCTTCCAGACCCAACACCACTCTTCTCCCCCCGCCACGGCCCAGAAGGCGGGCCTCCGTGGACCTCACACGGAGGCAGCCTGCCTCCTACCCTTGCCCTCTGGCTGCTGGTTGGGTTCATCCAAGGCGAGGCACTAGCAGGAGATGGAAGGGTAGGAAGGAGGTATTTAGTTCTCCTCCTCCCTTCCCAACAGGCGGCGGCTTCTCCACCCAAGGCCCCAGTCCCCACCAGGTGATCCCTCTCCCACAGCTACAGGTAAAGGCTTCCAAACACCGTGAGAAGGGGTGCTTCACCACGCCCTGCTGCTGCGGCTTCCGTCACCGCCGCCCACAACAGCTTAGTAAATAGTCCCTTTGTTCGAGTCCCTTCAATTACTCAAGTGTGTCACGACTGATGCAGTAACTGCTACCAAGAATGACCCCAGGAAACAGACCCTCAAAAATGGGGTGCACGTTGGATGCATCCTGATGACCTTCCTATAGAGGGAGGGGAGGGGTAACTGATAATCTGGCACATAGTGAAACCAAGATCACTCCAATTCCCCGTCACAGGATGAAGTATAGGTGGTGAGCAAGGCGCTGTAAGGCCAAGTAGATGATGAAAATGTTGATTTCAAAGATTGTGACATGGGCTGCGGCTGCTTCTGACTGTCTTTGAGAATGTGCACGAAGCAAACAACAAATTGAAAGTTATGAATTCCCAAACAGATGAGTGGAAAATCTATGGCTGTTATAAAGGAGTCCTTGTTTTCTAACAGCTGCTAATCTGACAGGGCTAAGGATCAAGCCAGTTTGATGACAAGGGCTGCAGAACCAATTAAACATGCAACCCTGCAAAGTTAAACGATCCTAAATCATGGATGCAGGCACTGGGGCAGATACAAACGAGGCTAAGAATGTTGAACTCCACATTCAGCTGAGCATGTCTGCTGAAAGCAGCAATTTACAGCCCTCTGAGAAGATCCAGCCTCCTAACCCACCTCCCATAAAACCCTTTCAAGTTGTTTCACAAGGGGATGCCACTTCTCTTCACCACCTACTCCCACTAACCCCTCATGGCCTCCTAATGGGAATTAGATGCCAAAAGAGCCCCAAAAGAAGTTCAAAGCCTACTGAGAGGAGACTATCTTTACACCAAAAAATCTGCAGAATCTCAACAATTTTACCGGAAGTTTGAGGAGCACATATAGGAGTACATTCACAGGATGTTAGACCAAGGAGGACTGAGTGTAAGACTTCTGTGGCCCTACACACAGCCACAGATGTATCCCACCAAGCTTTCTCCAGACCTTACCTAAGAGGTACCAGCAGCCATTCACAAGGGTGACTGTCCACTGGGGAAAGAGAAATGCATAGTCTTTCCAAGGGTTACCGGACACTAGCTCTGAACTGACACTAATCCCAGGAGACCTAAAACGTGGTCCACCAGTCAGAGCACCCATCTCACTCCAGAGAGCAGGTGAGAGATAAAGTCAACCCTGGTATCTCCTGGTGGGTCCAATGGGAGCACAGGCCCATCCTGTGGTTATTTCCCTAGTCCTAGAATTTTAGTGGAAATAGATATACGTAGTAACTGGCCAAATCCCTGCACTGATTCCCTGTTCTGTCATAAAAGCCATTAGGGAAGACAGGGCCGTGAAGAAGCCCTTGGAACTCTCCCCCATTTCCCCACAAAGAAAGCAAACCAATAACTATACCCCATCCCTGGAGAAGCTCACAAAACCAGTACCACTATCAAAAATTTGAAGGATGCAGGGGTGTTGGTTCCTATTATATCCCCGTTTGACATGCCTGTTTACCTAGACCAAAGGCAAAAGCCCTTAGAGCATGACTATGGATCACTACATGGTGATGCCAATCACGCCTGTAATTCCAGATGGGATATTTTTGCTGGAGAATAGAAGCATAACCCCTGACATCTGGTAAGCAGCTACTGACCTGGCAGAGGGTAAGGGGAACGTAAAATAAGCACTAGAAGAAGGGGGCTTCCCTGGTGGCGCAGTGGCTGAGAGTCTGCCTGCCGATGCAGGGGACGCGGGTTCGTGCCCCGGTCCAGGAAGATCCCACATGCCGCGGAGCGGCTGGGCCCGTGAGCCATGGCCGCTGAGCCTGCGCGTCCAGAGCCTGTGCTCCGCAACGGGAGAGGCCACAACAGGGAGAGGCCTGCGTACCGCAAAAAAAAAAAAAAAAAAAAAAAAGTACTAGAAGAAAAAAGGATGATTACCAATTTGAGCCAAAAGATTAGCTACAGACGCAGAGACTACAGCAGCTTTTAGTTTTTTTCTGTTATGTTACACAAAGAACACTAGCAGTGCCTCCACGTGGGAGCACGAATGAACTGGCTGCAGTGACTAGAGGACCTTGCGTTTCCCCTGAGTTAGGAACAGGAGCTTTACGCCCAAAGTGTGAGTGAATACTAACGGACAGAAAGAGGAAGACTGCGCTGGATATTCTCTATCTTTCTTTTCAGATCCATCTCCACCTGCTCCACACCCCAGGGCACCAACCTCTAAAGCCTGCACCCCACAGGCTCCCTTGCCCTCTAGCTGCCGGCTGATTTCATCCAGAGAGGCACTGGCAGGACATGGGGTGGAAAGAAAGGGTCAGGAAACAGAATTCCTCACACTGCTCCCTCCTGGGCAGGCTGCTGCTTGGCAGTTGCTGCGTTCCTCTCTGTAAGGCCAAAGCTTCTGTCAGGAGATCCTTTCTCCTTTCTCCTATGACTACAAATTGTACAAATGTACAGTTCTCTACCTCGGGTCCTTGGACACGTTTAAATTATCTGAGCCTTAGTTTCCTAATCTAGGAAGTGAAGCCAGCAACACTTCATATGGTTGTTTTAAGGATTTGAGATCAGTGTAAAAAACCCAGCACTGCACAGGCAGTCAATAAACTGAATCAAATACATAACCACCTGTTTCAAATTTGTTTTTATTCCTTCATTCAACAAACACTTATTAAGGCTTTCACTATGCATTAAGCAACAGAAAGACAAAGATAAAATTCTACTTGCAAGGAACTTACCTAATGGGGTTGAATGATAAGCAATATAGAACTTTCAACAGTTGGCTAAATATGATCTTAGATGTATGCATAGTACACTCTGAGAGCACAGAAAAGAGACACAGATGCAGACTGTCATGTATCCTCAGTCTTGCTAAAAATAAAGCCAAACAGGTATGGGAGCAGAAGTTTGAAAGATATCACACTTGTTTGTCTCAAATTTCTTTGGAAAAAGGAGCTAAAGTCATAGGTTGGAAATGAATATATTGCTGTGAAGAAAAACGTAGCCCTAGCTAGTATCCAGCAAATAGGCGATAGAGCTAGGGTTCAAATCAAACCTGTTCAACTCCAAAATCTATATGTATTAGTTTGCTATACCACATTGTCTCTCCTTAAGAAAGATTTTCCTTTCCTTCAAACTAAATCAAACTGGCAACCTAACAATAATTAACATTTAGTGGCTAAGCAAGATTATAAACCAGACTGTGCTTTACTTGTATCAATCTGATTGCTCCTCACAACAGCCCCACTGAGAGGAAACCCGGCAGAAAATGAAGCATAAAAAGATGAAGTAGGGCTTCCCTGGTGGCGCAGTGGCTGAGAGTCCGCCTGCCGATGCAGGGGACACGGGTTCGTGCCCCGGTCCGGGAGGATCCCACATGCCGCGGAGCGGCTGGGCCCGTGAGCCATGGCCGCTGAGCCTGCGCATCCGGAGCCTGTGCTCCGCAACGGGAGAGGCCACAGCGGTGAGAGGGCCGCGTACTGAGAAAAAAAAAAAAAAAAAAAAAAAAAGATGAAGTAATCCACCCCAGGTAGTGGAGTCAGGATTTGAACCAGCAGTGGTCTGACTTTAGGACCTTTACCCATTGTACCACACTGCCTCTCCAACCTATATATGCTCTAAAGAGTCCTCTGGAAAGCAATGAAGAAGGTTCATAGATGTTATTTTTAAGTGGTCAGAAGTAAAATTTTGAAAAAGCAACCCTATTACTGTAAATTTAAGGTATATTTATTCTGTAAAACTGAAGCAATTAAAATTCTGCAAAATCATCCAGTGGCCAGGCAGCCCAATAAAACAGAATGAGAAGAGGACTGATATAAGAATCCCACACTAAGAAAGAATAGAACAAAAAGCTGTGTTCACGTGGAATAAAAGTTGGAACTTTGGGGCAGGTTAATAGGTATGCAGGGCATTTCAAAGAGGAACCAGAAAAGAATCTGCCTTCACTGTGCTGGAGAGTCACAAGATAATCTTGTACATTGGTTCCCAGGAGCAGCTGGCTTGCCTAGGGGTAGATCACGTGGCTCTAAGGAGACGTAGTTCAGATACTAACCCAGAAAGGAAGAACCTTAACATCCAGCTAATGAAATAACTCAGACAAGCCCAACATAACAAAAAGAAGTGGGTCAGATGAGGACAGAGCTGTCAGAAGCCGGCTGGATCTCAGGAGTGAGAGTGCTTGGCAGAGATAATGCAACAGCTAGTAAATATTGTATTTATAGTGGTTCTCGACAGGGGGACATTTGGCAATGTCCAGAGACATTTTTGGTTGTCACAGCTTGGGGGGCTGCTAGTGGCTACATGTCAAGGATGTGCTAAGCATCCTACAATGCACAGGACAATCCCTACAACAGAAAATTACCCGGCTCAAAACGTCAATACTGCTGAGGCTGAGAAACTAACATTTACTGAGTACTAACACCAGGCACTGTTTTATGTGTTCACATCTAACACATCACTTAACTCCTCACAGAAGTGCCATTATTCCCATTTTACAGATGAAGAAACCGAGGCTATCAGCTCCACATCCTCACACAGCTTTGGGTGGCAGCACTGTGAAGTGAACACGGCTCTGACCCAAGGGCCCAGTGTGAACATGCTGCCTCTCAATTTCCTATGGTACTGCTGCACACACCCCCTTCTTCTAAATCACCTCTGGAGAAACAAGAGCTGAAGGGAAGGGAGCACCAAGTGTCCATTAGCAATTGGGTTACAGAGAGAGAGACACGCAGAGGAAAAGCAGCTTTCAACTCGGCCACCAGGAGGGGTCAGTGCAGCACAGAGTGTCAGGAGTGCTGCTGAAGACATCACCCATCAACATCTAACCAACAGCTTACTACAGAGCAGGCTCTGGTGGGTGGGTGGGTGGGGTCCCATCATAAGGACGATCAAGGGCTAAATTATGAAATAAAGACAATACAAAAAGGGATGCTACCACAGGATTTTCTAAAGCATTAATAGATTTATTTTAATTGGGGGCCTGTAAAAAGTAGAAATATGAAAAAAAGATGAAATTTCATGATAGAAAACTGTCCAAATTCATGTTATATTAAAAAAAAAATTTTGATAAATATTGATTAAAATAGATGGATAGGGCTTCCCTGGTGGCGCAGTGGTTGAGAGTCCGCCTGCCGATGCAGGGGACACGGGTTTGTGCCCCGGTCCAGGAAGATCCCACATGCCGCGGAGCGGCTGGGCCCATGAGCCATGGCCGCTGAGCCTCCACGTCCGAAGCCTGTGCTCCGCAACGGGAGAGGCCACAACAGTGAGAGGCCTGTGTACTGCAAAAAATAAAAATAAAAAAATAAAATAAAATAAAATAGATGGATATTAGTTAAGGATTTCTTTTTTTTTTTTTTTAAAGAATTTTCCCCTTCATCACCATGCCCATCTTTTTGTCCATTGTATGCAATTATTGTCCTGGATCTTGTCCATCTTTGTTTCAAACAGCCAAAAAAAAATGTTCATAAGAAAGTCAAAAGATTCTTCTGCTTTTCCCTCTAAAATATAAGCAGAGACATTCTTAACTCCATTTCCTTCACAATCATGAAGACTGTCTGGTACTGACTAGTGGACCCTACCCAAATTACAAGGTAGATACATTTATAATTATCAGTATCCACTCAACTAATAAGGCAGATAAGGGCAGTGATTCACACCAAAGCACAAAGGGAAATTAAGAACAATCCTGTTCCAAAAGGAAGGAGCAGGCCTGGAAGAGCTACAGGTTTTCTTCAGCCAGGGGGACAGCACTGGATGCTGTGTGTTTGGAAACAAGGATCCAAAGGAGGGAGCCGACAGAGACAGTGGAGGAAGAGACAGAAGAAAATCTGTGCACAGACTCTGGGCATGGCATGGGGACTGGTATGAGAAATGGGAGACAGGGACTGACCCAGAGAATAAGAAAAAGAATTGGGGGTGGGATGAGGGCAGGAATTATTCCCTAGGAGGGTACAGGTCACGCACATAGGTTTCATTTTAAACTACATTAAAAGCACCTTCCCAGGACACTCTTACCCCAAGCTAACTGGTTACTTTATTGAAAGTTTACTGTAACAGTACATAATCTGTATCTGTTTATCTCCCCTTCACAGAATACCAGCTCCAAATATATCTGAAATGTTTCAAGAGAAACAAAGCACATCTTTGTCACATCTGTAAATTAAGTTCATTGCAGAAGAGGTGAAAATTCTAACAGGATCTGCCAATGGAAGATACATAGTAACCTTCCCACACATATCACATGATGAATCAGTTACAACTTTTCCTGTTTTCCTTCCTTACTCCTATATCCTTTCTCTAATTCCCACCCCACCCCCTCTTTGAGTTCTCTCTCATTCTGTAATCACAAAGCAGTCCTAGTTTTTCGTAGGTTTATTGTGTCTCTTATTTGAGACATCTTTTATTTATCCTAATTCTCAATAAAGAAAAGTGATAGAAGAATCAGAAATAAAATCTGTGCAAAATATCCAATGGGGAGACACAATACAGAAGAGTCTGCACCCAACAATTTGATAGGACTGTTCCAGAATCTGGACAAAAGTTACGTGAGTCTGTTGGTTCTCTGAAACTGGCTGCATTTTATGAAAGACATCTGAGGAAGGGACTGAGTGAGGAGGTGCAAGTAACTGCTGACAGTCCTTTGTTCTCCAATACTAAAATCAAAACTGCCAGGAGGCACAGGAAGGCCTTGAACTTACCGCAACTAACATGCCCCTCTGCTGGTTCCAGAACAACAGGGCAAGGGTGTAACTGCAGCAGCCATGCTCTGCTTTCCTCTCCTTGGGCCCCCAAGGCCGCCATCTTGGGTTCCCCATCACCAGAACGCCTGCCCTACTTCCAGCTTCCCAAGCTTTTCCACTGAGAGGCACACTTCCACACAGAACACTTCCAAGGATGATTCCCTGGGGGACTGTGATCACTGGCAGAGAGGGGGGATGGCTGACTACACGAGGCACAAGAAAAGTGAAGGGGGGATTCACATGGGACCACCGGTGGCAAAATACTGCAGGCCACAGGAAGCCTAGGGTAAAGCTGCTTCTGACTGCGGAGGCTGGGAGAATTCCGATTGAGGAGGTATCAAAAAATCCAAAGAACAAAAACCTAACCAAAACAAAACCCACAAAAAAAACAATCACCATCACATCTCACAGAGTCTCTTGGGAGCACCTCCAACCTGGGATCTCTGCTCTGTTCTAACCCCCTTCCAATCCATTCTTCCCACAGCAGAGTGATTTTTTTAAAATCACTGTAAATCTGATAATTTCACGCCTTTGCTTAAGCTCTTTCCAGAATCACCGATTTCTCCCCCTTTACTAGATCAATTCATTACTATACATACTAATATGCTATAATAGCTTAATAAAATTCTGCCTAAAAATACAGATTGATTTATTTAACAGATACTTACACTGCTTACCATGTACTACAGATATGTAATTAGTCTATGCCCCAACTTTCATTATTTACATGAATGATCCTATCTGATAACACCCTTAATTAAGGCTTTTTATAAACAAGGAAAACTCAGGGTAAACACAGGTGTATAACAGGGTAATATGTATAACAGTGTGATAAAGGATACTTTACTTCAAAGCAAATATTTGCTTTCAAGATTCTTCTTCTGACAGTAAAACTTCACTGGTTAGCACATTAGAAGAAATTTCCCAAAGGACAAAATTTACAACCAATTACAAATTCAAATTATCATACACTTTAAGTATAAGCTGTAGTATGTTAGCTTTAAATCCTGACCTTACATTAGCTGTTGTCCGTAAAGATAATAGGCAGAATTTTACCTTAAAGTTTTAACATTTCAAAAATTAGGACTTAACCCAATCAAATATGGGCGGAAGATCTAAATAGGCATCTCTCCAAAGAAGACATACAGATGGCCAAAAAGCACATGAAAAGATGTTCAACATCACTAATTATTAGAGAAATGCAAATCAAAGCTACAATGAGGTATCACATTACACCGGTCAGAATGGCCATCATCAAAAAATCTACAAACGACAAATGCTGGTGAGGGTGTGGAGAAAAGGGAACCCTCCTACACCGTTGGCGGGAATGTAAATTGGTACAACCATTATGGAGAACACTATGGAGGTTCCTTAAAAAACTAAATGCAGAACTATCATATGATCCAGCAATCCCACTCCTGGGCATATATCCGGAGAAAACCGTAATTCGAAAAGATACACGCACCTCCATGTTCACTGCAGCACTATTTACAATAGCCAAGACATGGAAGCAACCTAAATGTCCATCAAGAGGGGGTGGATAAAGAAGATGTGGTACATTTATACAATGGAATATTACTCAGCCATAAAAAAGAATGGAATAATGCCATTTGCAGCAACATGGATGGACCTAGAGATTGTTATACTGAGTGAAGTAAGTCAGACACAGACAAATATATGACATTGCTTACATGTGGAATCTAAAAATCGTACAAATGAACTTATATATAAAACAGAAATAGAGTCACAGATGTAGAAAACAAGCCTATGGCTACCAGTGGGGAAAAAGGGGGAGATAAACTGAGAGACTGAGATTGATATATACACAGTATTATATATAAAACAGGTAACTAATAAGTACCTACAGGGAACTCTACTCATTAATCTGTAATGACCTATATGGGAAACTAATCTATAAGAGTGGATATATGTATAACTGATTCACTTTGCTGTACACCTCAAACTAACACAACATTGTACATTAACTATACTCCAACAAAAATTATTTTTAAAAACCCACAAAAATTAGGACTTATATACATATATTTTTTCCCTACCAACTCTTTCCTGTCAACAGAAACTGCAGATTCATCCCAGGAATGGTAAAATAAATTTAGATGATACTTGTAAGAAAATAAATTAGGCTAATGGGTGCCCTAGAATGGGAAAACCCCAGTTGAGGTTTGGGAGGCAAGAGAGAAGAAAAGAGAGAATTAAATTGCAGAAGTGTCTACACAAGTTCCTGAAACAAGTTTTAATCTATTAGAAAAAAATCACAAGTAAAATAAAAGCATTCACTCAACTGGAATATGTGCAAGCGTATGTTTATAATGAAATGAAGCAAAATGTATTAAACCAAATGCTGATAGAAGACTTAATAAAACTGAAAGCTTCAACAAGAGACAAATTCAAGCATCTTATATCTATCACCTTTCTCTGAAGAGTTAAAAGCTTCTGGCATATATCTTCTCCATATATCCAGAAAATAAATGACGAAAGAAGTACAAACATTTTATTAAACAATGAAGGAAAAGAAGGTAAACTATTCTCCACAGATCAGAAAAAGGAAGAGAATGTTCAGTCTTGCCAGCTCAGAAAACAAAGGGAGACAGTATTATTCGTGCCTAGAGATGCAAAAACAAAATAAAGCTTAGGAATAATTCCTCACAAGAAAATCCAAAGCTGCAGATGGCTCCATGAAGTCTGTCTTGTCCTAATGGTTTTCTGAGTGAGTTTATGTATTTTTTTAAATTAATTAATTTATTTATTTTTTGGCTGCGTTGAGTCTTTGTTGCTGCGCCCGGGCTTTCTCTAGTTGCGGCGAGCTGGAGCTACTCTTTGTTACGGTGCGCAGGCTTCTCATTGCAGTGGCTTCTCTTGTTGCGGAGCACGGGCTCTAGGCGTGCAGGCTTCAGCAGCTGTGGTTCGCGGGCTGTAGAGCACAGGCTCAGTAGCTCTGGCCCACGGGCTTAGTTGCTCCACGGCATGTGGGATCTTCCCGGACCAGGGCTTGAACCCATGTCCCCTGCACTGGCAGGCGGATTCTTAACCACTGTGCCACCAGGGAAGCCCTGTGTATTTTTTTTAAACTTGTGCCTGTCCACCTTCGTGGATGTTTGTTGCTCTCCCTATACTTACTCCCTTCTAAAATCCAGACCTCAGTAACTTCATTGGAATCTTTTTAGGACTGAATTTCACCTGCCTTCTTCCTGAAGTGTCCATATTGTAGAAATGATGGTTGAGACTCAATATTTAATGACTTAAAGACCCATTAAGGAGAACTTTAAGTTCACTTTTATTTAAAAAACAGATAAGTGGGTGCATATCTTATTTTTCCTCAAAAAAGTAACTGGAATTTGTGTGTGCATGCTTTCTGTCCTCCAGGAGCTTCTATGTAGCGAAAAAGAAAAGATAAATGCCCAAAGAATTACAATTCGAGGTAGAGTGTGATAAATTCTTAAAAAGACATGAAAAGTCACTAGAATTCAGAGGGAGGAAATACCACATCCAACTGAACCTGTCTAGGTATTTGGGGTAGTGGTAACATGTAAGGGAGGTTTTGAAGCCTGGACACTCAGAAACAGAAAGAGCAGCAAAAGTTCTCCGTACAAACAGGTTAACAGTCAGTCATTAGTCCAATTTGTCTGAATTCCTGCCTACTTGGGGGAAAAGACGGACTCATTAATAAAGAGAGAGAGAGAAACGGTCATGAAGCAACCTTGGGATTTTACAGGGTATTACCATTAAAGCCTTATTTTACTTTCACATTTGCAAGCATAAGTTGGAAATCACTTTTCTTATATACAGGAGATAGAGACTGGAAAAGTGGATTTGAGATCATGTTGCAGAGAACTCTGAATGCCCGATTTCTCGCTCTGGATTTCATTCTGCAGATGAGAATGTGAAGGCAAACGAAAAGGGAGCCGGTAGAGCTGTAGGTGTAGAGGAGGAAATGAAATGGAGGAGCGCTTGAAGAAATGGGAACTTGGTAACTACTGGAATGGCAGGTTTGCAAAAAACTGGAGAAGTCAGTAGCTATTTGCACATGGAGTGCCAGGTAGAAGGAGGACTTAACGTTGCCTCAAGGTTTTATTCCTGGGTACAGGAGGAATAACCAGAAATGGGGAGAGGGTGGAACAGGACAAAATGAATTGTGAATTGGCTTAAGTACTTACTAGCCCTAGTTGGAAACGTCTGCATGTGACACGCTCTGGTGCCAGGCACTGTTTCCAGGCCCTTAGGGTACAGCAGTGAACACAACAGGCAAGCACCCTGCCCCCGTGGAACTTACCATCTAGTGACAGACAAGAGATAATAGACAAATACATAAAGAGACAAATACATATTATAGGAAGAGTAGGGTTGTATGGCATTTTAAATAGGAGGGTCTGACTGAGAGAGTAACATCGGAACAAACACCTACAGGTGAAGGAGTGGCCTCCACAAGGGGCCAGGGAAGAGTCAGCAACTAACAGACCAGTATCTCCAAATGATTTCACTCCATGATGCTTTTGAAGTTAGCAGCAACTGCAACATATCTCTTACAGGACAGGACCCAGTCCTATTTCCTTGCGCTAGCATTCCATGCCTATCTTACCCAATCAAGAAAACTTCACCAATAACACAAAGATAACAAACTGCCTAGAAGGTCAATTTGTTTATACTGGCTGTTTACATTCCCTACATGAGAGAAAAGGACTGCATAAAACAACAAAACCAAAGCACTGTTAGAACATGTTTGTACAAAGCTTAAAGAAGACAATCCTCTTGTTCTCAAAGCAATCATTGATGTAGCAACTTTCAGACTTGTGATTTAAATCAAAGGTGTTGAAGAATGATTATGAATCATGCAGTTAAGCTACCAAGCAGGATGTTGCTGAGAGAAAAATTATTCACAGCACCATAAAACTGTCAAAAATAAAAATAGTACTATTATCAACACAAGAAGTAATATCATCCTTCGCTTTTATAATTTGTTGCTCAGCAGAGTTGAATTCTGGTCTAAGCCCTGCCATTTATTGGTTTTGGGTCTTCGGGCCTCATTCTTATTTATATAAGGGCAGCCCATCTGATTTTTCAGATTCCTTTCAATTCTGAGTTTCCATGTGGCAGGTTACGATTCTTATGATGTTTATTTAGTTTATGTATTTGGGTACTCTGGTTTACCTCATTTTGCAATAATATTACAAATAAGCACCCACCCAAAATAGTACAACTTATAAGTTCTGTATAAAGTGATATGAACTTCTTTTTAAGCACCAGAGCTTGGTGCTTAAAATGAGGCTACACTCACTGGAAAAGTGCTGCCTTTCTTCATGCCTCTTTCAGAACAACCTTCAAGACTGAGGTTTCTGTATCATTTGAGAGTGGCTTTGATTTGGAGCAAGGTAGATGGATCACGTCTAGAGTACAACAGAAAAGTAATGAGACCTTTTTCAGTGCGACTCAGTCTTTGAAAACTGTTCCAAAGGAATCCGCAAGCAACAGCTCTGCAGAAGAGTTTTCTTTCTGTAGCTTTGAAGATTAATGCCCATCTGACTGCATAATAAAGAAAACAGCCAAAGTTATTGTGGACTATGAGGCAGACACTAAGTAGTAACTCATTTAATCCTCATAAAAATCCTATAAGGCTGCATCTCTTCTTATTCTCATTTTTCATATGCAGAAGCAAAGTCATAGAGAAGTTAAGCAAATTGCCCAAGTTTTCACAATTAATAAGTAGATTCAAAGCCTGCTCGCTTAATCTCCACAATCCACTGCCTGTGTAAACCCTGGTGTCCTTGTTTAAATAACAGTCCCATTACCAGTCGCACTCTTCCTGCAATCTGAATAATAACACGAAGTCAAAATAAAGCCGCATCGTAAGTTCACTACCGAGTTTCTCCTCCAGTCCTGAACCACAAACCAGATATGTATTTTAAAGAATACAAAGTCTCTGGAGTACCTGAGGTCTCTCGAGATTTGTGTGGTGCGTGGAGCGGGGGTGCGTCCCGGAATTAATGAGGTGAACAAGTGCTGCAAAACTAGAGCCCGACCCGGTCTCCCTCACTCGGTGTACTCACGCCACGCGGCCGCCGGCCAGCGCCCTGCGCTCCTACTCCGCGCGGAAGTGGCACCGGGGCCGTCCGGCCAAACCACACCTGCCTCAGGCGCGCGCCCGCGGGGTCCCTCCACCTGGCCCACGCGGCGCAGGGCCCCCTGCCCATACTTACCTTAGGGGACCCACGCCCGGCGTGTGGCGAGCGGGAAGCGCCGCCACAGCTGCGCCACACTCCACCGGGTTCCACGCCGCGCCTCCCGCCCCCCGCGGCTCCAGCCGCGCTCCCTGTCCGGGCCAGACCTTCGGGCCCCGCCCCCCGCGGCAGGGCCCGCCCCCCCGCGGCAGGGCCCGCCCCCCGCGGCAGGGCCCGCCCCCACCAATCAACGGCGCCGTCTGGGCCGATGGCCCCGCCCAAAGCGTGGGGGCAGGGCTTTTGCTCACTCAGCTCCGCCCCCGGCTCGCTCCGGGGTCGGTGCTTCCGAGAGGAGCCGTATGGAGGGTGCCGCCGGGAACGGCCTGGGGGTGTGTGACCCTCGAGGGAGGAAGGGCTGGATGCAAGCAGAGGGAAGGGATAAAAGGAGAGAGACAGCCGTTGGGGTAAGAGGAAGAAAGGCTTGGGAAGGGGAAGAGAAGCCACTCTCCCCGGGTTCCAGCTAAGGTGTAGGACTGGGTGAAACATCTTAAAATAACAGCGTTCACAGCAGGGCAGGGCAGGAGTCACACACGGATTCTGGGTTCCATGCGTGAGAAGTCACAGGGAATGGGGTTTAGAGGGGCAAAGAAAGGAAGGAATTCCTTTACTGATCTCCACCACACAGCCTCTTTGTTTTAAAAATTGTGGAAAGGACTCCCAGTAAGAATCCTCACTGCAGACTTAAATAAACGTTAATCATTCCCTCTCCCTTCAAACAACTCCCCTCAGACAACTTTTCAAGAGAGCAGACCTGAGTTTGGCATTAATGCCCACAGTGTACGACTACAAGGTTTGCGACGGCGTGTATGGATAGAGAAAAAAATCAGACTATTGGAAAGGAATTACCTTAACTATTAATTGATTTGGGAAGGTGAAAAACGATTTGAGGAATCAAGTCAATAACTAATTGAATTACGGTGGGGAAAACACGAGACTCACTTTGCCAGCAAGCAGGATTGATAACACAGTAACCTTTGCTAGAAGTATTTCAGAAAATAATGCCAAGAGGCCAGCCTAGCTGTGTGGCCTGAAGGAAAGTCACAATAAGGAAGTCCTCAATTTCCTTATCTGTAAAATGAAGAGATTAGGCCAGGTGCCCTCATGATCTCTAAATGCCCTTCTCACTCCACGTCATCCTGCCAGGTTCAACAATTAAAGGAGGAGGACCACAGGGAAGGCGCTGTCCAGTCGGGAGCCACACAGGAAATTGGGAATTTTTAGAAAAAGCCTCAGGGATCTCTGGTATCATTTCATTCAAGCTCTCCTCTCTGACTTTTCTATTTGTAATAATAATAACACTCTACTCCTAGCTCAAAACTTCAGGCTCTTCTTCCCACTCAGTCCTCACATTTAGTCACTAGGTCTTTGGTTTTCTCCATTACAGGGTCTCTTCAATGACCCTTCTCATTTTCACTGTCATCTCTGTGCAAAGTACAAATTCAAAGAACTCAGCATCTTGCATCTGACCCCTACCTACTTTTTCTACCTAATCTCCAACCACTCTCTGTGTACACATTTGTCTGACAGACTGTCTCCTCACTGTACAGTATCCACAACATACAGCCAACACTCCTGCCGCTGTCGCTGCAAACTTACAGCCACTGCTTCTCCACTCAGAATACCTCTCCTCGGTCCTAGCTACCTGTCGGGACTATGACAGCTCAGCTCAGGACCTCTCTATGCAATAAAACTGCTCTAATGCTGAGAATCTGTACTGCCCCACTTGGCACTTAGCAAGAACTACCTTGCTTTACTTTCTCTCTTATTTATCATATTTATCTTCAAAACTAAACCATAAGCTACTCACTGGATGTGCCCAGGTTCCAGCCAATGCAGGAAGAAAAAGCTATTTTCAATATCTCAAAAACCCTAAAAGAAATTATATATTCATCAGCAATTAGGCTATTCAGGTTACCCACAACAGCAAGATTCTCTGTTTTTGTCTGAAATTTTACTGAAGGAACATCCATTACTTCAAGCAAACCAAAGCTTTGATGGATAGTTATATGTGACTGATTCAAAAAACAGGAAAATAAGTTATCATTAAATAAGACTTGTTTTGAAGACTACATCTTTGAGATTCATGGAGGTACATAAAGATAAAAAGTAACCTACCCATTCTTTGTCACCCCATTGCCCAAACAGGTGATAAAGCCACAGTAAGTGCTTAAAAACATATTCATCCGACTATGGTTATTGTCTGTTTTCCTTAAGTCCCCTCTCTCCCTTGCTGTAATTAAAATACTGGTCTTTTCTTTTTCATGCAAATAAAATTGTTGGAGTTTCCCCTTCTAATTCCAAATAAACTTTCAAGAATAAGATAAACAAGAATCACTCAGTACTTCTTGGAGTTGGACTAGAAAGGTTTTTAGTGTTCCAGAAATAAACCCTCGATTCACAGTAAATTGCCTGTGTTAGGGGGCCCTACATACTATTAAGATCTTTAGAAAGTAAATTTTCCTTAACTGCAACCTTGCCCAAATGACACAAGTAGAAGCAGAACCAAGTTTGCAGAATGACTACCAAGTAAGAGTGAAAACTGATTTGCAATCTATCAATGGCTCCTTGTGTTTTGAAAATGTCACTGGCATGTTTAAAGGAAGCCCCAGAGCTCTGAGGTCTGGCCCAAACAATCTATAAATCGCTAGTCACAGCAAACCTTTCTAATATTCTGGAGATTTAAGAAGTATTAAACAGGCAGACTAAACAACAGTCACACTTCATTTTACAGAGTGGTTGTACCAGAGGCTTTTGGTTAAAGACTCTTGGAACTTTTCCTCTCCTCAAAGAGTGAGGTGACTATTAAGAGTAGAGCCTTGGGGAAACTTCTGAATCCAGCCAAGATGGAGTAACAAGAACCATATTTGCCCTCCCACCTAAACCAACAACAACAAAGAAGAGCTAGCCAAAATAAATAAAACAACAGTTTTTAAGATATTAGATGTCAGGCAGTAAAGGAGAGTGATCCCTCGGGGATGGGAAATAAAGAAGGTTTACCCCAGCTTATTACCTTCAGAGACATTACAGGCCATGACATAGGAAAGGGGAATCGCAAGAGAGCCCAGCAGATTCCCTGAGCTGAGGAGATGGAGCTGTGAGTTCAGGGAGAACAAGATGGTTGGAGTTCACGGGACAAAGTATGGGAGACATAACAACCGAGAATCCCAGAGATCTGCAAAGGGTCCTCCTCCTCAAGAATTCGACAGAGTTGATCAGTGCATGCATGGAGGAAACTACCCAAGGCTGAGGAAAGAACAAACCATTGAAAGCACTAGAAGGAACAGTACTGGGCACTCACAGAGGGACAGGAAGAGTGGCTGTTCACACCAGGCTGACTAGAAAACCTCCCAATTCAATGAGAAGAGTACTCAGAAAGGTCTTGCCTTAGTACTGGAGAGTCACTAGCCCTAGACTAAATGCTGCTTGGATGCCACCAAAAAAATAAAAGATCTGAAAGGATCAAACTATTTTAAAGCAATTTAACTGCATCCGAAGTTAAAATTCAAACATCTTTACAGGAATACAAAAATATTCAGCACCCAACAAGATAAAATTCACAATATCTGCCATTCAATCAAATATTACAAGGCACAGGGCTTCCCTGGTGGCGCAGTGGTTGAGAGTCTGCCTGCCGATACAGGGGACACGGGTTTGTGCCCCGGTCTGGGAAGATCCCACATGCCGCGGAGCAGCTGGGCCCGTGAGCCATGGCCGCTGAACCTGCATGTCCGGAGCCTGTGCTCCGCAATGGGAGAGGCCACAACAGTGAGAGGCCCGCGTACCACAAAAAAAAAATAATAATAAAATAAAAAAAAAATATATATATATATATATATTACAAGGCACAGCAAGAGGCAAGAAAATATGACCCATGATGAGGAGAAAAACCAATCACTGAAACTAACCAACAACTGACACAGATGTTAAAACTAGCAGACAAGGACATTAAAACAGTTATTATAATGGTAATATACTTAAAAAATTAAGTAGAGGTAAAAAATTTCTAAATCCAACTTCTACAGATGAAAACAATCTCTGAGGTGAATAATACATTGGTTGGGATTAACAGAAGAGTAGACATTGAAAAGGAAAGGACTGGTGAGCTTGAAGACATACAACAGAAACTTTCCAAAATGAACTATACAGAAAAAAAGTAAAGAGAATCAGTGAGCCATGGGACAAGTTCAAGCAGCCAAATATAATTGTAATTAGAGTCCCTGAAGGAGGGTTGGGGAAGGAGATCAGAAAAGACGTGTGAAGAAATATGACTGGCATTTTTCAAAATTTGATGAAAATTATAAACCCACAGATTTGACAAGCTCAATTAACCCAGACACTAGGAACATGAAGAAAACTATACCAAGACATTTCATAATGAAATTATTAAAAACTTGTCAGTGATAAAGCAAAAATCTTAACAGCAGCCAGAGGAAAAAAGGCAGACTATGTATGGAGGAACAAAGGTAAAAATGACAGCAGATTTCTTGTAAGGAATAGTTCAAGGAAAAGATAGTGGAGCAACATCTTTGAAATACTGAACAAAAAAATTGTAAGCCTAGAATTCTATACCTAGCAAAAACATCTTTCAAAGCTGAAGGAAATACAAAGATTTTTTTCAGACATATAAAAAAAAAAGAAGTCAAAGAATTCATAACCAGCAGACCCCCACTACAAGAAATGTTAAAGCAAGTCCATCAGACGGAAGGAAAATGATTCCAGGTTTCTAGAAATATAGATGTGCGCTAGGAATGAAGAACACTGGGAATACAGGTTTCCCCTGCTATCCAAAAGTAGAGTCTTCCTATGAAAGCTTTCATAACCCAAAATGGTGTAAAACGAAGTCAAAACAATATTTAGAAAGAACAACACTGAACGACTTAAACTGCCTGATATTATAAAGACATAATAAAGCTATAGTAATCAAGACAATGTGATCATTAGAACACACAAACAGATAATTACAACAGAATAGACAGGGAAATAGAGCTTTGTGACCTTAGAAAGAGAAACTGCCCGAAGTATCACAGCCACTCAAAAATAAGAAGACTTAAATCCAGGTCTTCAACTTTAATTCCTGAGCTCTTTTCACTGTAACTGCCTTTCTCATCCAAGCTCATGTCTTCAATTTTCATCTCCATACAGTTGGCCACAATACGTTTACCTGAAGCATGACCTCTTTCCCAACTCTAGTTCCAAATTTCCAACTACCTGCTAAATATCTCCCCGCCAAAATAAATAATTCATGGTTTTCCCTTCAAGCATATTCTATTAATATTACCTCCTAATTAGTACCTAATTCTATTAATAGTACCTCCTTTTACCCAGTCACACAAGTTCAAAACCTTGATTCTTCTTGGACTTCTCCCTAGATCTTCCCTCCCTTTCCCATTTAGGTTCTCAGAGCCTTTGATAATTTTGTTTTCTTTTTTTTTCTTTTTTTCCTTGTTTTGGTCACACCATGTGGCTTGTGGGATCTTAGTTCCCCAACCAGGGATCAAACCCGGGACCACAGCTGTGAAAGCACCGAGTCTTAACCACCGGACTGCCAAGGAATTCCCGATAATTTTGTTTTCTTAGGCTAGAATAGGCTAACTCCTCATCATTCAGGTCTTAATTAAACAGCTGTCTCTTAGGCAGCCTTCTCCTATCTAAAGTAGGCCTTCCTCTGTTATCTCTATCATAGCAGCTTGTTCATTTTCTTCATACAGCATTGATCACAGTTTGCTCTTTATTTCACTGTTTACTGTTCCCCTGTACCTGCCCCATTAGAGTGCAAGGTCTATGAAAGCAAAATAATATATCCATTTGTTCACTATAGCATCCTTAGTGTCTAGAAGATATAATAATAGGGTGCAAATCATTAAGTGAATGAAGAGATTTGTTTCAAGTCTGACTCCACAATGTCTCTGGCATTTGTCCCTCTTCACTCCCACAATTTAGGTCCAAGCCAACATGTTGTGCTAATTTTCTAATGGACTCCTAGTGTCCTCTCTTGTTCTTTTCCTATTCATGTCGTAAAACGCTGTCTAAGGAGGATTCTAGTCATGTCATTTTCTCTGTTCGAAAATCTATAATAATTTTAATATAATCTCTATTAAAACTCCAAAATCCTTGTTTTGCAGGAATAGAAAAACTGATCCTCAAATTTATATAGATTTTCAAAGGTCCTTATATAGCCAAAACAATATTGAATAAGAACAAGGTCTCACACTTCCTGATTTCAAAATGTATCAAAAAGCTATAATAATCAAAACAGTGTGGTTCTAGCATAAGGATAGATCTATAGACCACTGGGATAGAATTGAGCTAATAAATAGACCTATACATCTATAGCCCACTAATTTTCAACAAGGGCGCCAAGATCACTCAATGGGAAAAGGATAGTCTCTTCAAATGGTGCTTGGCCAACTGGGTATTCACACGCAAAAGAATGAAACAGGACTCCTACTTCACAACATATACAAAAATTAACTGAAGATGGATCAATGAACTAAAAGAGTTAAAACTATAAAACTCTTGGAAACACAGGGATGAATTTTCACAACCTTGGATTTGGCAATGGATTCTTAGATATGACACCAAAAGCAGGAGCAATAAAAGAAAAAATATATAAATTGGACTTCACCAAAATTAAAAATTTTTGTGAATCAAAGGTCATTATTAGGAAATTAAAATGACAACATATAGAGTGAGAGCATATAACTGCAAATCATATATCTGATAAGAGTCTAATATCCAGAGTAAAGAACCTGTACAACTCAACAACAAAAAGATAAATAACACAATTAAAAAGTGGGCAAAGGACCTGAATAGACATTTCTCCCAAGAAGATATATAAATGGCCAAAAAGGACATAAAAAGATGTTCAACCTCATTAGTCATTAGGGAAATGCAAATCAAAACCACAAAGAGAGGGCTTCCCTGGTGGCGCAGTGGTTGAGAGTCCGCCTGCCGATGCAGGGGACACGGGTTCGTGCCCCGGTCTGGGAAGATCCCACATGCCGCAGAGCGGCTAGGCCCGTGAGCCATGGCTGCTGGGCCTGCATGTCCAGAGCCTGTGCTCCGCAACGGGAGAGGCCACAGCAGTGAGAAGCCCACGTAATGCAAAAAAAAAAAAAAAAAAAAAAAACCACAAAGAGATACCACTTCACATGCACTAGGATAGCAATAATCAAAAACGTAGAAACTAAGTATTGGTGAGGATGTGGAGAAATTAGAACCCTCATACATTGTTGGTAGGAAAGTAAAATGGTGCAGCTGCTGTGGAAAACAATTTGGCAGTTGTTCAAAAAGTTAAACATAGAATTACCATATGACCCAGCAATTTCACACCTAGATATATACCCCAAAGAACTGAAAACAGGTACCCAAATAAATATTTATACATGTATGTGAAGAGCAGCGTTATTCACAACAGCCAAAAGATGGAAACAACCAAATGCCCATCAACATAGACAAATTGTGATACAAATACTCAATGGAATACTATTCAGTCATAGAAAGGAATGAAGTGCTGATGCATGCTACAATGTGGATGAACCTCGAAAACACTGTGCTAAGTCAAAGAAGTTAGACATGAGAGTTTACATCCTGAATGAATCCACTTACCTAGGTAGATTCAAAGAAACAGAAAGCAGATTGGTAGTTTTAGGGGCTGAGGGGATGAGAGCATGGGCAAGAACTGTTCAATGGATATGGGGTTTAATTTGGGGGTGACAATAATGTTTGGTTTTTTTAATTTTTATTGGAGTATAGTTGATTGACAACGTTGTGTTCGTTTCAGCTGTACAGCAAAGTGAATCAGTTATACATATGCATAGATCCACTATTTTTTTTTAAGATTCTTTTCCCGTATGGGCCATTACAGAGTACTGAGTAGAGTTCCCTGTGCTATACAGCAGGTTCTTATTAGTTATCTAGTTTATATATAGTAGTGTGTATATGTCAATCCCAATCTCCCAATTTATCCCTCCCTCCCCTTATCCCCTGGTAACCATAAGTTTGTTTCCTACATCCATGACTCTACTTCTGTTTTGTAAATAAGTTTATTCGTACCCTTTTTTGTAGATTCCACATGTAAGTGATATCATATATTTGTCTTTCTGTCTGACTTCACTCAGTATGACAATCTCTAGGTCCATCGTGTTGCTGCAAATGGCATTTTTCGTTCTTTTTTATGGCTGAGTAATATTCCATTGTATATATGTACCACATCTTCTTTATCCATTCCTCTCTTGATGGACAGTTACTTTGCTTCAATGTCCTGGTTATTGTAAATAGTGCTGCAATGAACATTGGAGTGCATGTATCTTTTCAATTTATGGTTTTCTCTGGGTATATGCCCAGGAGTGGGATTGCTGGGTCATATGGCAGTTCTATTTTTAGTTCTTTAAGGACTGAGGATGACAATTATGTTTCAAACTAGACAGAAGTAGCGGTTGCACAACACTGTATCAATAAATAGACTAAATATCACTGAATTGTGCACTTTAAAATGGTTAACTTTATGTTATATGAATTTCACCTTAATTTTTAAAAAAACACCTTAACAATGATGACTGAATAAGATCTTATCAGCCTAGCCTCCTAGATCCTCTATATTCTGACCATCATAAGACCTTACTTCCCCTTCATGTACCCAGTGCTCCAAGCAAAACGAGCCCTTTCCTTTACATGCAACACAGACTTCATTTCTCTGCATATGTAAGTCCAACTGATCTTTCAAGGCATTATTCAACTATAAGCTCCTTTAAGATTTTCTCATTCTTTTTGTGGGGATACTCTCTTTCCTGTAAGTTTTTATGAGCATTTTATCTGCACCTCTTGTTTTCTAACTCAGAGTATTTATTTATATCTATATATCCTCTATTAGCCAGTAATTGCCAGCAAGATCCATATGTGATTCATCCTCTTACTCCCAGGCTTCTTAGGATACTCTTACACAGAGCAGACATCTAAAAAGTTATTGAAGGAAAAAGAATAGAAAATGAATTTCTGCATATGAATCCTCTTGGCTTTCATTATAGGACTAGAGGTGTGTTTTATATTTTGTATCTGTGAATATATTTGACTCTAGAATGTCTAAAACACTTTGAAAATCACATGGGGTAATATTACAATTTCCTGATGAAATGGTTATAAAAATATTTCTGAACACTAATATAACTAGAATTACTTGTATCCTTGACAATAATTGCTAACGTTAACAGTACAAGTCATAATAATAATAGCTAACAGTTCTATAGCACATATGTGCCACACTCTCCAAGCACTCTATATATACTGATCCTCACAATAAGCCTATCAGCTATATAAAATTATCACCCCATATTACAGGTGAAGAAACACCTACAAAGTCAAAAAACATGTCCAAATGTCACTTAGCTAGTAATTGGTAGGCTTGGGATTAGAACCCAGGTACTTTGGTTCCAGAGTCTATGCTCTTAACCACTATGCTGTATCATCTCTCTACAATAAGTTTTACTGTGCATAATGAAATGTCTTTGAAAGGTCAATGAGTGTCCAAGAAAACATTTCCTAATATTACAGAGCAAATTAATGTGAAACTTTCACTGTTTTCCCAGACTTTGTGTTTGAAATTTTGAGATGACTAATAACTTTTAGAAATAAACTTGATTTCACTATACTGAAAGTAATTGACTAAGAAACAAAGTTGAAGCAGGAACACAATGTAACACACAATTAAAGATATAATAATGAATGAACTATAATAAAGGAACACAATGAAAGTATAAGTACAACAATGGGACTGTAGACCTGAAATATAAAGGAGCCTGAAAATTTCATAAAGGAAGTCTTCTGATAATATAACTTTTAAAATGTGAATTTCTGTATCTCAAATTCCAATATAATTCTTATGTAAAACAGTGCTTATATATCTTTTTGCTTAAATGCATGTTGGTTTACATACATATTAATGTTATAGTGAACGGACCTAACTCTATAAAAGAGAATTAATAACCTATGATGTAATTATATTCAAGTCTCATATAGCAGTGGACCAAAGAAAATAAAATTTGATATACAACAATTAGAGGTTGTTCATCTTAGAGAGGAAATAAAATCTTTGACATCCAATTTAATCATTTTCTCAAGCCTCAAAAGTCTTTTCTATTAATCTTGTATGCAGAAAATCATCTTATTAATGAGGTACTGAGTAATTTTATTTGACACTGGAATTTGGAACAGGCCTTTGGGTTTAAATTTGTCTGAAATGATTTATATGATATGGTCAGTAACTTTTAATCCACGATTAATTACCTATATTTTGTTTAAAATGCTGCCTAATTCAGATTCCATTAATTGACATGGAGATTACAAGGACATTTTTATGCATTCCTTTGTATGCTAAGGGGGGAAATTATTTTCCACCTTATTTTCATGATTCAATAGACTATGTCATAAACAGGTAAAGTTTTTTTGTTTTTTTCCAGTATGGATCCCAGAGTTCAGCACTAACAGCTTCATTCATATGAATTTACCTTCTAAGATTTTATTGTAAGTTCACCTTTTACCTAAGTAAAACACTTGCAAGCTCTCTTCCTTTGTAATTTTTCTCTATTCATACCAAATTTACATCACAATAACATATCTTTTAATAATAGAGTAAGAGAAACGTTAAAAAGGTGATGCAACATCCCAGGTCATTTACAGACAATGAGGAAAAAAGGGAAGAAGAGAAAGACGACTATTCCTGATTCTAATTCCTTGGTCTGATATCATGATTTATAAATTACTAATTATTGATTTAGTTAATATCTGCATTAACTGAAGACTAACATTTTATTTGGCAAAGAGTATAATAAAAATTCAATTTAATTTAGTAAGTACTGATTACCTAAGATGCACACTGCTCTCCATTGGGCCCTATGTATAGTACATTAAGTGTATAAAATTTAAAAATCTTTTAATCCCACCATCTATTGTTGATAGAACAAGAAACAAATGTTATTAAATATATAAGTTAGGGGGCTTCCCTGGTGGCGCAGTGGTTGAGAGTCCGTCTGCCGATGCAGGGCACACGGGTTCGTGCCCCGGTCCGGGAAGATCCCACATGCCGCGGAGCAGCTGGGCCAGTGAGCCATGGCCGCTGAGCCTGCGCATCCAGAGCCTGTGCTCCGCAAGGGGAGAGGCCACAACGGTGAGAGGCTCGCGTACCGCAAAAAAAAGAAAAAAAATATATATATATAAGTTATAGAGTGACCAATGGAGTACTTAAAAACAGTGATCTTACTACAGTGATGGGAGGAGGGCATGCTGAGTGAGCTCAAGTCTCATGTATTATATGTAATTGTACTTCAAAGATAATGTTCAAAGTTGACAAAAATCAAGAAAGGTATACGTTCATTATTTAGAGATATGCAGGGAAATATAATAGCAAGTAAAAGCAGAGAAGATTAAAAATGGCTCCTTCTCAAAATTAACCAAACAGAACTAACTAAGCTGATTAGAGGAATTACTTCAAGTGACTTCAAAACCAAGCACATTTCTAGTAGGAAAAACCCTGAGGATAAAAGAAACAAACAAACAAAAACTTTAAACTCTATTCAAGTAATCATATTGGTGGGATAAATAAAATGAGTAATTATCTTTGTGTCTTTAAGAACCAAGAATTTTGTTGTGGGAGAAAAGAGGTATAGATGGTTTTTTTAAAAAAACCAAAAAAACCTATAGTACTGAATTTCAGTTGGAAGTAACATTATATTTCGTATTTTACCTGTAATATAATATATACATATATATGTATCAATATTACCCAGCTCTGGCACAGAAAAGGCCTAAAATCAATGACCATTCCAGTAAGTGAGCACCGCCTGCACCTGGAGAGTGGTCTCTAAATACTTCCCACTAAAATGAATTAGGGCTCCTTGTAGAATTGGTTGATGCGGAGCTGGGGCAGGAAATGTACAAAATGAGCCTGGAATGTCTTAACTTCCTTAATCACTGGTATGATATCAATGATTACTAGAGTCACGTCAAAGGCTTCAGAGGCCAACTCAAAGAGGTAACCAAAGATGGGAAAATAGAGTCCAAAAAAGAATAATGACTATGATGAACTGAAACACACTGAACGTTAAATCCAGGAGTTTACAGAGATACTAAAAAATACAAAACAAACCTCATAGATTACATTTGAATGACGCTAAGGAACTAAATCATTTTTTTGGAAAATGATAAATAAATAAATAAAGGGTAAAAAAATCAAGCCTTTATCATGCCTTTCCAATATAAACTGTACCCCACGTTAACCAAAGAGTTGATGAGGGGAAGTTTTTCTTTACAGAATTTCAGCTAATGAATAAAGAAGAACAGAATTTAAATACCACCATTTTGTAACCCCTAATGAATTAATGCATTGAGGCAATGGTCATCAATAGCTGCTCACCTCATAAAAGAAGAACCAGCCAGACATTTTATGCCTCCTGATGGAAGAACATACCAGCACTCATGAAGTATTCTTGCCAAAAATTTTGAACCCAAATCTCACAAATTATTAGCTCTAACTTCCAATGTATAGGCAATTCAGGGATCAGAGGTACATGATAAACCATATTTCAGGGATGCAATCGATAAAATTTAGTGGAAAATTCTATAGGACAAAGGACCTTGTTTCTTCATTACACAAATTGTGAAAGAAAAAAGAAAGGCAAAAAACATAGATTAGAAGACTTAACATTGTAAAACAACTATACCCCAATAAAAATTTTTTTTAATTTAAAAAAGAGACTTAAAAAGACACATCAACTACCAATTCTAATGTATGCATATTATTTAGATCGTGACTGGACTAAACAAACTGAAAAAATTATGAGGCAATTGGGGAAATTTAAACATCTGATTAGGAAATCATTGTATTTTTTTCTTTTAGGTATGATGATGTTATTGTGTTATGTTTTTTAAAGAGTTTATATTTTAGAGATAACACTGAAATGTTTATGGATGAAATGACTTGATGTCTCAGATTTGCCTCAAAATTACATATATGGTGGGGAGGGAGCGATTAGCTGAAATAAGATTCAGTCATAAGTAGATAATAGTTGAAACTGGGCAACATGTTTATGGAAGCTAAGTATACTATTCAGACTAGTTTTGTATATGTTTGAATTTTTCTATAATAAAAAGGTTTTTTTCCTTAAAACAGTGTTTGCTTCAGAGGAATGGTGAGGTGAGAGACTTGCTTTTTCATTATAAGCCTTCCTGTACTATTTTTAAAAAATTTTTAGATACATGCATGTATTTCATGTCTAAGGAAACAGTCCTATTAATGATGTAAGAAATACCCATACATTAAAAATGTAACCAGTCCATGATGATTTAGTTTTAAACTGAATGGTATACACCAGGAGTTTCCAAAGTATAGTCTATGGACCCCTGGAAGGTGCTAAGATCCTTTCAAGGGGTCTGTGAGGTCAAGCTATTTTCATAAAACACTAAGATGTTATTTGCCTTTTTCACTGTGTTGACATTTGCACTGATGGTGCAAAAGCAATATAGCAGCTAGAACTGCTGATGCCCCTGCATGAATCAAGGCAGTCATACCTCTGTACTAGCATGCACTGCATTCTCTACTGTCACTCATTTGCAGTTTAAAAAGAGAAAAAAGCCAAGTTCATTTAAGGATGTCCCTGACAGCGCAGTAAAAATTATTAATTTTATTAAATCTCAACCTTTGAGTACAGTTCCGTGACAAAATGAGAAGTATGCATAAAGCACTCTGCTGTACACCAAAGTCTAATGATGGTCTGGAGGGAATGCCAGTCCCTGCATGATTGTTGGAGTTCAAAAAGCTGAACTAGCTGCTTTTACATAGAACACCATTTTTACTCAAAAGGACAACTAACAAACGATAATATTTGCCAAACTTGGGTACTTGGCAGACATCTTCTTGGAAATGAACAAAGTAAGCCTATCACATCAAGGAAAACAACTCAATGTATTTGTTGGCAATGATAAAAATTCAAGCTCTCAAGTAAAACTTAAAGGTTTGGAAAATTTGTTTCTGCCACTATGAGCTTGACTGCTTCTCTCCTCTGAAAGATTTTTCTGATGCACTCGGTTGGTGATACTAACAAATATGATTTTAAAACTACTGTTAAAATGAAATGTATCAACATTTGGAAGATCTGCATAAATCAGTAAACCATATTTTCCAAATGACTAATGCATGAAGTTACAAAACCATGCATGCATCAAAGATCTATTCAAAATGTAAGAGGACTGTAGTGGGTGGAATGGTGGCCCCCAAAAGGATCACGAGATGAGATCATCTGGATCATCCACGTGAGCCCCAATTCCAATGGCAACTGTCCTTAAAAGAGACAGAAGAGAAGACACTGAGATACACGAAGGAGAAGGTCCTGTGAAGACGGAGGCAGACGAACACCAGAGGTAAGGCATGACTGTCCCCTAGAGTCCTTGGAGGGGGAGAATAGCCCTGTTGATACCTTGATTTCAGACTTCTAGCCTGAAAACTGTGAGATATTACATTTCTGTTGTTTTAAGCCACCCAGTTTGTGTTAATTTATTACAGCAGCCCTAAGAAACGAATACAATGACCATTGGATTTTAATGTAACTGAGTACAAGTTTATTAATATGGATTCAGAGCCCACACTACAGCTAATCCTGAAGAAACTTACCACTTGTCAACTCTTGGTATAGTATCAAAGAAGAATCTCCACATTTTTCTGAAAAGGCTACTAAAATATCCCTGCTTTTTCTCACTACATATTTTTGTGAGGCCTGATTTTTACGCATACTTCAGTCAAAACAACATATTGTAACAGTTTGAATGAGGAAGCAGGTATAAGGGTCCAGCTGTCTCCTATCAAGTCAGATACTAAAAAGATATGAAATGTGTAAAATGATGCTAGTCTAATTTTTTTAGTCTTGGGAAAAACTTATTTTTCATTAAAAATATGTGTTTAATATGTAATGGGAATATCTTTAATTTTTTTTTAAATTTCTCAGTTTTAACTTCTTATATAGTAGATATTGATAACCCACATAAATACTAACTCCTTGGGCTCCTCAATAATTTTTAAGAGTGTAAGTGGTTCTGAGACCTTCCTGTGAAAACCACTGGTTTATACAATCAGCAAAAGAGGACAAACTAGGGGCCTGAGTAGTCAGAGAGGTATCATGTATGTAAGATTTTGGCTATTTTGAACTACATATTGGATTTTCAGGGGCAGGAGGAAGGCTGAGAAAGGTCCTTTTGTCAAAAGAACCCTGTGAGTATGTAATGCACCTAGAAGCAGATCTATGCATGATAAGGCCAGGGGAGAGTGGGCCATCAATAAATATATAATTTTACATATCCAGATTAGTATTACCTTTTTTTATTAATTTATTTCATTTCTGGGTCTTCGTTGCTGTGCACAGGCTTTCTCTAGTTGCAGCAAGCAGGGGCTACTCTTTGTTGCGGTGGCTTCTCTTTGTTGCGGTGGCTTCTCTTGTTGCGGAGCACAGGTTCTAGGCACTCAGGCTTCAGTAGTTGTGGCACACGGGCTTAGTTGCTCTGCGGCATGTGGGATCTTCCCGGACCAGGGCTCGAACCCTTGTCCCCTGCATTGGCAGGCAGATTCTTAACCACTGCGCCACCAGGGAAGCCCGAGTATTATCATTTTAAAACAGTAGATGCATGACTCTGTTTAAGAACTCTTCATTTACCTTTGGAAATGTGTAACTTGAAAAGATGTTCGGTTTTGTAAATGTGGGTGACATGCTAGTCTCCTTATTCCTTATGCTCCAAGTAGATGGAGTGAGTCCTTTTAAATACTGAACCAGCCAACCGCAGACCTCCCCGAGTCTCCCTACATTCACCCCACCTGAACCCTCACACAGCTACTTTTTGCTTGGTGTATTAGTCATCTAGGGCTGCCATAACAAAGTACCACAGATGGGGTGGCTTAAACAACAGAGATTTATTTTCTCACAATTCTGGAGGCTAGAAGTCCAAGATCAAGGTGTCCGCAGGGTTGGTGGCTTCTGAGGCCTCTCTCCATGGCTTGTAGACAGATATCTTCTCCCCGTGTCTTCACATAGTCCTCGCTGTGTGTGTGTCTGTGTTCTAATTTCTTCTTCTTATAAGGACACCAGCCATATTGGGTTAGTGCCCACACTAATCTCATTTAGCCTAAATTACCTCTTTAAAAATATCTTCAAATACACTCACGTTCTGAGGTCCTGGGGGTTAGGACTTCAACATATGAATTGGGCAGGATACATTTCAGTCCACAAAACTTGGCTAACTCCTACTCACCCTTTGGGAATCAGCCTGAATCATACTCTTCATAGAAGCTGTCCTTGACTCTGGACTTACGTTAGGGCCCTTGTTACACTTAAATAGCATCCAATACTTATCCTACATATCATTTATCACACAAATGTAATTAAACACACGGTATAATTGTTTTATTACTGTCTCTCCTGCCAAACTCTAAGCACTGCGGGGCAGGGACTGTGTGTGCCTGACATCCCAGGGTTGCTCAGTGAGTGAGTCAGGGAATGCTGTGTGTCACAGCATAAAGCATTTCATCAGTGAAAGCTCCAGGTCTACAAGGCTGCCTGGGAAGCATTCTGAGTACTGAGGCAGCTGCCATCCATAATGTACCAGCAAATCAGTAATCTTGGTGGTAAAGTCTCCCTGGCTTTTAATCCCACTTGGAGTGCTAGGGTAAGGGGGTACAGACTTAACTCTAGCTCTGGCTCAGTCATTAACTAGCAACATAAAATATGATGCAATGTTCCCTCACATTGCATCATCTCTCATTCCTCATCTGTAAGTGCAGAAATTATCTAAAGTCAAAACCTGTCACAATTTACACAGAAAACCCCTGATCGCTGAATATCCCAAAGATACAAACCACCTCTGCCCCATGCTACTGGGGGCCCTGTCTGCCTTTGATGGGAAGGTCAACCCCAACTTTTAACAGCCAATTCTACTGAAGCTCTGGGAGACCCATCTCCAGGCTTCTGAAGTTTTCTCTCACGCTAATCAAACAAAGCTTTAAAGAGTCACTACCACTTTCCAAATCTTCAGGGCCTCCAAGGAGTCGGAGGAGTTCAGGGTGTTGTAAGGGCATTTGAAGTCTAGGGCCACAATTAATAATGGTCTTGCAATTTGGTTAGGAATTTAGAAGTGATATCTATGACTTCTAGGGGAAAATGCATTTGAATTCAGAAAACCAGAATACAAATGAATGGCTAGAGTACTTCTGGAGTCTGGACAAGGGGTGGGATCACATTCTTTCCTTTTATTTTATTTTGAAGTCAGGAAAGTATATAATGTGCGGAAAAGAAAAGTATCAGCAATTTAGAGTCTTTAGCTGTCCTCTCCTACACATCGCCTAACCATGTATCTTGACCACCCATGTGACTCACCTGGGGATAATAACACCACAGAGGTGGTTGTGAGTGTCTCGTGAAGTCACATGTGGAAATGTATTAAGTGCATAGGTAAAGAATGAAGGGTTCCATAGAACCTACAGAATTCTGGCTTCTGCCTCTTAGGAACTATGTAACCTTGGGCGGGTATTAATTTCTTTGTGCCTCAGGTTCCTCATCTGTAAAATGGAGATAATCACAGTAGCTATCTCTTGTGGTTGTTGTGGTAAGTTTGTAAGATACTTAGTGCTTGGAACAAAGGAAGCATTGAGTAAACGTTAGCTATTTCCTTTAATGCTTTGTAATTCTCAGAGCTTTTCCACATTCAACCATCTCAAACACCTGTGATTTCCTCCCACTCTCCTCAACGCTCTCACCCCTCTTTCTTCTCTCCCTCCCTCAGCACTGTCCCAGTCTCACTGAAAACAGAGAGAACGCCAGACTTTACCTCTTTCAACACCCCTACGTCCCTGAACCGCTGTAGTGGGAGCACCTGGGATTTCTTCCCCAGGCCCTGCAGTAGCGTCCCCTTATCTTTCTAGAAAAAGCTACTTGTGTTTCTCTAAAAACCAAATGCTGCATGCTTCCTCTGCCTACAATGTTCCCCCTCTCCTCCCCACCACCTGGGGAGCTGGAGTTGGGGTAACTCCTACTCCCTCTCTGGATTCATTACACCGTCTCCGTGACAACGTTCTGACCATCTTCTGCAAACTGGGGATTGTCCCCTATGTCCATTTGTTTACAACCTCAGAAACTAGCAGAGCTGAGCCATGCAGAGTAACCAATTGCTCCTGCTTGCCTGGGACTGTCCTGGTTTTAACATTGAAAGTCCTGCGTGCCAGGAAACCCTGCAGTCCCAGGTGGTCACCCTACTTCACACTCACCAAGTTTTCCTGAATTAACACAGCCCACACTTGCTGTCTTCTCTTCTTCTGCCACTGTTCACTCTTCCACCCATTGTCATCAGCTTCCACCCGCCACCTCCCCAAACTGCTTTGATACATAGCACAGTACTCTCCTCATGGCCAAATCTACTGACACTTTATAGTCCCTCGTGGACTAACCTCTCAATAAATAAGACTTAATAACCAGAGATATTCATATGGTATACCTGTTTTTTTCTTATAGGAAAGCAAGCTGGTATTAAAATATCCACCTTTACAATGGAATACTACTCAGCCATAAAAAATAATGAAATAATGCCACTTGCAGCAACATGGATGGACTTAGAGATTATCATACTAAGTGAAGTAAATCAGAAAGAGAAAGACAAATATCATATGATATAATTTATATGTGGACTCTAAAATATGACACAAATGAACTTATCTATGAAACAGAAACAGAATCACAGATATAGAAAACAAACTTATGGTTACCAAAAGGGAAGGGGGCAGGGATAAATTAGGAGTTTGGGATTATCAGATACAAACTATTATATATAAAATAAACAACAAGGACCTATTGAATAGAACAGGGAACTCTATTCAATACCTTGTAATAAACTATAATGAAAAAGAATATATATGTATGTATAACTGAATCACTTTGCTGTATACAAGAAACTAACACAGCATTGTAAATCAACTATACTTCAATTAAAAAATAGTAATAATAAAGTAAAAAATAAAATACCCACATTTATTGTTTGAGTATACGTGGAGTGAAGGCACCATCTTATATGTTGTTTACATAGTTCTAAATGTCATGCCATACTTATGATTATATAAAAATAATCACACAGGGCTTCCCTGGTGGAGCAGTGGTTGAGAGTCCGCCTGCCGATGCAGGGGACACGGGTTCATGCCCCGGTCCAGGAGGATCCCACATGCCGCGGAGCGGCTGGGCCCGTGAGCCATGGCCACTGAGCCTGCACGTCTGGAGCCTGCGCTCCGCAGCGGGAGAGGCCACAACAATGAGAGGCCCACGTACCGCAAAAAACAAAACAAAACAAAACAAAAAAAACCACACAAAAAAAGCATGATTGTTAAATGTTTTCTAAATAAGAAGTTGCCAGAAGTCATGACTCATGGAATTAAAAAAAAATTATTTGAAGTAATAAGAAAAGCAGTTCTCCTTTTTCATGAAATCCAAACAAGAAAACAGGATGGTATTTTAGGAAGCTCATAATTAATGATTTTTCTTTTTCTTTTAAGCTCTGAAAATATAAGTATAAAAATGACCTATAGGACTTCCCTGGTGGCGCAGTGGTTGAGAGTCCGCCTGCCGATGCAGGAGACACGGGTTCGTGCCCTGATCCAGGAGGATCCCACATGCCGCGGAGCGGCTGGGCCCGTGAGCCATGGCTGCTGAGCCTGCGCGTCTGGAGCCTGTGCTCCGCAACGGGAGAGGCCACAACAGTGAGAGGCCCGCGTACCGCAAAAAAAAAAAAAAAAAAAAAAAAAGAAAAAGAAAAAGAAAAAAATTCAACGATTAGGGAAAAATACAAATGTTGCAAAAACTAGTTTTATAAAAAGTCAAGGGAATAATAAATACAAAGTTTTGTCATGGTTACTTGGGGGGTGGAGGGAGGTGAACTGAATTGGGGAAGAGCACATGGGGAATCTAATGTATTGCTAATATTCTGTTTCTTAAACCGGGTGATAGATACATGAGTATTTGTTTGGTTGTTATTCTCTACACTATGTACATATGCTATGAATTGTCTCTTATATGTGTTTAAAAATATGTTAAAAAAAGGAATGAACAGTTTATAAAAAATATTTTAAACAATGCAAATCTAAGTCCACTATATCCCTAGAATATTAAATCTTTTTTTAAATAAAAAAAGCATACATGGAGATTTTTAGTTTAATAAAAAATGGATCTATAAAGCTATATAGTATTTACCTTCAAAATTTAGAATAAGTCTTCCAAATGCAAGGAACAGCCCAGTAATAAAAATAATTTTTCTAACAGATGAAACATCAAATTTTGCCAATTTAGTTATATGGTGACTAAAGATAACTAATTTCAGAAAGTATATTAAAAAATAATATTCTGAATAATACAAAATGGATCCATCCCTTACTTCATATTTTCTTCACCATTCTCTCATATGAGCGTTCATGCAACTAGAATACCTAGTGAGAGTATCACTGGAAATAATGAATAGCAAAGTCAGAAGTCCCTAATGGCCAACTCTGACATGATGGGTTTCAAATTGATGAGTCTACCATCTTTGTAAAAGTAACCCAGACAAATTGATGACAATAGTATGTAGGCAGTTTTCACAATTAAAATTGATGAGCGTGCTCCTTCTACTTGTCAGAGTAGAGAGTTTATTGATCTTAAAATCAGTGGTGTTAGAGGAAAATGCAAGTCAGGGCAGGGCTGGACTGATCCTACAGGTCCCTAGCGTGAGTGGGCCTTAAGTCAGGTCCAGAAGGATCATGATTCTAGTAATGCCAGTAACAGTCTGGACAAAACATGCCCCACAGGCAGGATGAGCCCAGCATATTTATAGTACAGTAACAATAAAAAGGAAGAATCTATCAAGGCTTGACATATTTATACATTTTCCTTGGTAATACCCAAAGCCTAAGTAGCCTGGCAAATAAATTATTCCCAAAATTTGCAGTTCCCTCCACCAGTTCACCATTGTTTTTATAGGTTGCTAATTCAGCACAGACGGGATCAGCTCTTTAGAAAGCTCTGAGCATAAAAAAATACTACTTTAGTGGCAGTGGTTTTCGGAATTTACCAAAACTATCTCCAAATTAAATCTCCTAAGAATTAGTAAAAGAAAGGATCTGTATTATATAACTTCCAACTGGTAGTTTTGACTCAGCAGAACATCCTGAGGAAGTAGGATGAAAGTAGGAGGAAAAGGCGCTGTGCTGGATGCTTTACATACCTCAACAGAACGAGCTACCATTCATGGAGGCAAGCCCTGTGCTAAGGACTTCACATGCATTCTCTCATGGAATCCCTATAAGGAAACCTTATGAACTCCATCTTACAGATGGGGAAAATGAAATATTAAGTAATTTGTTCAAATTCACGCAGCAATTGGCAGTGCTGGCACTCAAGTCCAACACTTATGCTTGTGTGCTACCTGCCATGCTATGCTGTAAAACACACTGCGTTAATTTTTGATAAAGACTGAGCAAATCAAACAGATTTTTTAAAAACAGAATTGCTAAGTGGCTAAACGTTTAAAAGATAAGAGGCTTTTTAGCTTTATCCTAAAACAGCACACATGTCAAAGAATTTTAAAATAACCCATAATACCATTCTTCCATAACATGGCACCATACTGGATCTCAGTCTTCCCCAGCTCTCTTTCCAGTCTAGACCTGGACTTTCTAAAACAGGCATTCTGTACCCTTTACTCAAAAAAGCTGTATGGCTGTGTAAACTACTTGAAGATAGTCTTTTATTTGTAAGCAATTACTCTGTAAGAAATTTTACTGAAGTTACTGAGATGGAAAAACCATGGTCATATGCTCAAAAAGAAAAGGAACATTAAAATGAGGTTAGGGAATAAAACAGTCGATTTTAAAAGTAAACTTCACACCTTAATATCATGAAAACTAACAACTTTCACAAAGATTCAGCATGCTTCGTATTATGAATCATCTCCTAATGTCATACTCTGTGTATCTGAATTGGCCGTGAGAGACCAACAAAGACTGGCCTGTCAAAATCTAAATTTTCTTATTTTTTTGAAATAGGAAACCATAAAGGGTAATCTAAAAATCTATATAGCATTCTTTCTATGCTCTCTGGAAAACAGCATGCCAATGAATACTTACACAAAGATTTCATCTTCATAAACGCATTAACATTGATTAATTAGGTCTCAACATCCCTATGTTGGAGAAACATCAGCATATTCCTTCCATTTTTAATGATGTATACAGAGGAACTTGTAAACTGAAAAGTTCAGGAAAGAACTTCTTGTTTTAAAATGTTGGCATAAAGAAATTTCACCTCTTCCTCTCAGAAGTCACCTCAAAACAGGGAAAACACAAAACACAACAAAAACGCCATCCTACATGAAGCAGAAAGCCTGTGGATGAGTGGGAAATGGGTGCAGTGGCAGAAGGTGAAACCTGAGAGCCTGAGAGGGGACACCAGGTAGGAGCCAGCTGACCTAACCTTTAGGTCCCGAGGACAGGCTCAGGCTTTGGGGCAACAGGCAGGAGATGAGAGGCTTCTTATCTGGGAAAACTGTATGGTCCTGAGAAAAGAGGGGCTACTGATGAAATCTGTGATGGTCTCTACCTTTAACAAGTTCTACCAAGATACACAGAACTTTTATTCTGTTTTTAATATATTCTTCTAGTGTCTTACTCTTAAATAATTATCAGGCACTTAAGGAAACCTCTAACATAAAGGACCAACGTTAAAAAAAATAAAAAACAAGACTACATTAAAAACAGAAAACAGAATGCTAGGAGTAGACAAAAGGTTTTCATCTACCAAAAAAAAAAAACAAAACACTTCATAGAGACAGAAGATATTATATGAATGAAAGATTTTTTTAAATAAAATAATCTTAAAAAGCACAATTAGAGAATAATAAAGAGCTCTTGGAAAGTGATAATGACAGCAAAAACAAAAAATTCAATGGAAAGGTTGGAAAAAAGTTGAGGGATTCTTACGGAAAGTAAAACAAAAATACCAAGAGATGGACAACAGGAAAACAGGTAATAAATTTAGAGACCAATCCAAAAGATCATAACTAATCAAAGATCTACAAAGAGAAAACAGTGATAATGAAATTAGCAAAGAATTTTTCTTCTGAGACATGAACAACACAAATTCCAGATTTAAAAGGTACATTGAGGGGCTTCCCTGGTGGCACAGTGGTTGAGAGTCCGCCTGCTGATGCAGGGGACACGGGTTCGTGCCCCGGTCCGGGAGGATCCCACATGCCACAGAGCGGCTGGGCCCATGAGCCATGGCCGCTGAGCCTGCGTGTCTGGAGCCTGGGCTCCGCAGCGGGAGAGGTCACAGCCGTGAGAGTCCCGCGTACCGCCAAAAAAAAAAAAAGGTACATTGAGGGGGCACTTCCCCGGCAGTCCAGTGGTTAAGACTCTGCGCTTCCACTGCAGGGGGTGCAGGGTCGATCCCTGGTAGGGGAACTAGGATCCCACAGGCCACAGGGCATGGCCAAAAAAAACAAGGTACATTGAGTACCTAGCACAATGGCTGAAGAGAGGTACCTCCTAAGGCAGATCATTGTAAAATTTCATTACAGACGGTACCAAAAGATCTTAAGAGCTTCCAGAAAGGAAGAAGAAGATCACATACAAACGTTCAGGAATAAGAATGGCATGGCTTTTTAACACCAACCGTGAAAACTAGAAGACAGTGGAGCAATGCTTTTAAAAGTCTGAGGGAAAACAATTTTCAACCAGAGTTTTATAGCCCACCAAACTATCACTCAATTGTGAAGGGAGAATACAGGCATTTTCAGATGATTTCATGTACTCTTTTTCAGCAAGCTATTGGACTATGTGCTCTACCAAAATAACAGAATAAACCAAAAAAGAGGCAGCAAGGGATCCAGCCCAGGTAAGAGAGGTGAAGAGAATTCCCAGAATGACAGCTGTGCGGTAGCAGTCCAGATGGGAACTGGAGTACAGAGGATGCCTAGAGGAAATTTCCAGAGGGGAAAATGGAGATTCCAATCTGCTAGACTGAACTGTATGGGAAATTCTATGTCAAGCCTGCTTCCTAGGATTTAGGAAGAATTAGAGAAAAGTTCAAAGAAAATCAACACTTATGATGAACAAAATACCCTAGATACTATATATAAAGTGGAGAGGGTGGAGAATATTTAGAGCCTGAGTGAGGAATCCCTGTCCTAAAGTAATACATAATCTAATTGGAGAGCTAATTCATAGATAAGATGTGAACCAGTGTTTTTCAAACTTTTTTAACCAAGAAATAGTTCTTAGTATGATGAGCCAGCACACTCATATATATCTATTACTGCAACAAAAGTACCACAGAACAAAAGCATTACCTCTTCTTACATACGACATATTTTGACATTTTCTCTTCTGGTCTATTTTGTTCCAGGTTTTAAGTGATGGTCACAACCCACTAAATTGGCTTCACAAGTCTCTAATTGGTTGCAACCCACATTTTTAAAGCACTGCAAGAGACTATGGTATGTTTTATTAAAAAGAAAAAAGAAACACTAGAAGTAGAGAACTGGAGGAGGCAAGAAAGATAATAAGAAATCAGAGACTTGATAGAAGTGTGTGAACCGAGCTTTCTAGAAAGCATCATAGTTTGAGGAGCAGTGAAAGGGAAGAAGCTTATGCCAGGTGAAGGGAAGGTAATCAAGGCTTAAAATTAGGAAAACATAGGATGTGCTAAAGGTATGGCAGAGCAAAGGCTAAGTCTGGATGAAGGAGAGAAGTAGAAAATAGAGATAGAGAGGTAGGTTGGAGACTAATCACAGAAGGCTTGAACACTATGCTGAGTCATGTTATTCTAATTGCAATGGAGATCCAAGTGGTGGATCCAAGGAAGTGCTCCAAGCACTGGGGAGGCTGGTGGCGGGGTGGGAAGGTGAAGATGAGAGTGGGGGGAGGAGTGTGCTGGCAAACTGCGGGGATGTCTATACCATCTCAGTACGACATTAATTTTACATGCATAAAGATTACGTAAATTAAAAACAATGTGATATGTGACTAGAAGCAGCGCAGTCAGCAAAACAGAAAGGAGCTTATTCTACTCATTCTGATTTGTATTCCTCAAAGAAGAAGCAAGTCTCTGATAGGACAAAGAGATATCCTTTCTTTTCCCTCATGATCTACTACAGTAATATAGATAGCTCCTTTTACTGTACCTGAGTTCCAGCCTTAAGAAAGTTCTCTCACTTTCTTGAGCACGCCAGGCTCTCTTCCTACTAGACTCCTGCACCTGCTGTTCCTTCAGCCTGTAATGCACAGCCCATCAACTGCCATCAAGCTGAATGTCACTGAGCCTATGAAGCCCTCCCTAATCCCACAGCTGGGTTAGGTGCCCTTGCTGTGGGCTCCTAGAGGGGCACTTTACACCCATATCATAATTATTAATCTTCACAATTAGACCAGAATCTCCATGAGGGCAAAGATTATGTTGATTTTGATTATCACCAAAGACCCATTCAATGGTACAGTGCCTGGCCCATAGTGAGCATTCAATAAATATTTAGTGAATACAAAGTTTTCGTTTAGTTTACTAACATATAACTTTAAAGTCTATACGCTGATGCTAAAGCCTAGATTTGAAAAGTCAAAATCTGCTCCAAGGAAGAACAACCAATCAAAACTTCCTGCCTACTCTGCCTGTGAAGTAAACTGATCTAACTGCATGGACTGATTCTGTAGAAGCGTTGCCCAAAATTAGGCTGAATAGGTAAGATGGGGTGAGGAGTTTGGACTTGAGCTAATAAAGAGCTATTGTAGGTTAAGAAAGGTAGGCATGCAATTAAAAAAGGGCTTTAAGAAGATTAGTCTCTCCTGGTATGTGGAATAGAATGAGGGTTATTTTTTTCCTCCATTTTTTTTTTTAGCCTTTTTTTTTTTTTTTTTTTTTTTTCGGTACGCAGGCCTCTCACTGTTGTGGCCTCTCCCGTTGTGGAGCACTGGCTCCGGAAGCGCAGGCTCAGCGGCCATGGCTCACGGGCCCAGACGCTCCACGGCATGTGGGATCTTCCCGGACCGGGGCACGAACCCGTGTCCCCTGCATCGGCAGGTGGACTCTCAACCACTGTGCCACCAGGGAAGCCCTTTTAGCCTGTTTTTAAAGATGTGAGCAGATGACCAGACTGACATGAGCAATCAACTACAAAGGCTCAGTTTGCACAGATGAAGTTTAGTATTCATTCATGCAACAAAGATTTTTTGAGGTTCTACTATGTTTTAAGAGCTGTGCTATATTACAATCAAATAACTTTATATACTCTAACCTGACATTTAATGAAATAAATAAAAATTATTGAGCGCCAAGTCACAGTAATGTCAGCATTCTAGTGTAGTAAGGGGAGTCTTCCTGAAATGGCTGAACTTATTATTTTCATAGAACCAAATCACATTTTTCTAACTCTTTTCTTACTTTGTTGGTGCTCCTGTGTCAATAAATAATGTTAATGACAACTATGACTCCCACCTCTGGAATAAGCAGAAGCCCTGTTGAGGGTGTCCCAGGGCACCCAAGACTTCCTTGTGGGCTGCAGGAGATATTTCCAAGACAACAGAGTGTTAGGATAGAAGTATCCAGAGGTTACAGTGGAAGCACAGGGTAGAGGTCAGTGCTTAATTTTGGGGAGGCAGTGTAGGGAGGAAAATGAAGGTTGAGGAAGATGCCCTAAAGAAGGTGGCTCTTGAGCTCAGTACCACTGACAATTAGGTAAGTTAGTGAACAACAGACGGACACACGGGTGCATGAGCTTAGTGTGCGTGGAAGTAATTACTATTACTGGAGCTTTGGAACTCAGAGCATGAGTCTGAAAATGTCAGTAGATAAGAAGAGGTTAGAGGATCAACGTAAGCCTGACAAGCCATGCTAAAGACCTTGACTTGATATTACAGAAATGAAGGTATTTATATGTAGGAATGACAATGGTCAGATCTTTGCTTTACGCCACTTTGAAAGCAATATGGAGAATGAATGGAGGGGGGCAGAAAAATTTCTTAAGAGGGGGCCACTGAAAAAGGCAGAAGATGATGAGGGCCCCAAGAGGCTATAGCAGACTTAGAACAGATGGGACAGACGTGAGAAATATCCAGGCGATAAAATCAGGAAGCCTTTGTAAATGACAGGATGTAGGCAGTAAGGGAGACAAAGCCTAGAATGCCTCTCAAGATTCTGGGTGGATGGTGATGCCATAAATTGAACAGGGATGATAAAAGGAAGACGAAATTGGTGAAAAGTGGGGGTAGGGCATCAAGAGGAGAGTAGATATATTTTGTTTTACACATGTTGAATTTGAACTACCTGCAGGGTAGCACTATGGGAAGCTGCTTATCTAGTAGTAGGCAACGGACATATCAGTCTGAAGGGCAAGGTATAAAGGTCAGGACAGGAATCATGGACTTGGGAGTCATCAGCACAAGAGGCATGTAAACCAGGAAGAGTAACTTTAATCACCCATAGAGAGCGAGTGTAGCTTAAAGAAGGCAATGGGCTGAAGTCAGACACCTGGAGACACATGGGGGGCATGGGGTTATCACCTTGATCATCTCTAAAGAATCCTTTCTCCAGATTCTCCAGACCTCCTCCCTTAGGAGGAGCTTAATGACTTTGTGAGTCCAATGGAAGACCACAGCTTCTTAGGACTTAATGAAGGAGAAGCTGTGGTCTTCCTTTGAAGTAATTAACAAAAAAAGAAAGTTAAGGCCATAAAATTTTATCCATTCAGAATGTTATCAATTACTGACATTTACTGAGTTACCTACCATATCACAAGCACTGTGTTAAGTGCTTTACAAGCATTATTTATTTCAAACCCTACGAGTTATGTCCTATTACTATGCCTATTCTACAGGTGAAGAAACTAATTTATCAGTGATGAATGAACACCTATTTGAACTATGGTCTGGGTGAATCCAGACCCCCATTCTTATCCACAATTAGTATAATCTCTCACAGGAGCTGAAAATAGATGAGTCACCAGAGGCAACCTGCTACTTCTATACACAACAATGCCTGTCGATGACATTCATTCCATTTTATAACATACATATTTTAAATAAATATTTTATTTTTCCATATGATTACACTAAAGCTTGACTAAAGGTTCTATTAAATGCCACAGTCCAAAGATTCATTCTGCTTTAATTATAAGGGAAACATAAAAATTGAAACCTGAGTGGTAAACTTTAATGACAGACATTAAAAGAAAATTGCTTTTTAAGCTGAAAATGTTAAGTCTGTAGCTAACTACCTCAGATGAAATGAGAAAGTGCTCCTTGCTTTTTCACAAGGAAAAGTAAGTAAGTCTGAAAGTCAATACTATCCACTAAAATAGGGCTAGATCAGGTGGGTCCTAGAAAGGCTTAAGAGCAAATGCTGACCAGGGTAGAGCAGAATTACCCTACAAATACCTAGCCTTCGACACAATCACTTACCCAAAACCTTTTCCAAGTGTCCCAAACTTTATATTTTAATGATTAGAAAGTGCATGAGAAGAGACTTCCATTGAACATATACACCATCCTTTTCATTAAGGATTTGGGGAATCTGTCATTTTAGGCGAGCTGTACACCTGACAGATCCTCCCATTTCTGTACATATTTACACAATAAACCATAATGACTCATTACCAACATCCTCAGTGTTTTCCACTTGTTTTCCACTTTTCCCTCCTTTTAAAACTGAACTTAAGGCAATGTACATAGAATTATGGTAAATGAACTTTAGTAGTAAGAGTTTAAAATTTAAGAAAAGAAAAACCCACGGGACACTTAGATGACTTGCCTCCTGGTTTTCCCATGAAACTTCAAATGGATATTTAAAGTGTATTCTTTTAATAGAGGTGGAAAAAAATTTAGTTCTCATAACTTCAATAATTTTTAAACAAGATATATGACTATGATATTGTGATTTGTATTAAGATTAGATACAGATATTGATATATTTCGTCCATCTGTTTCTGGCACAGAACTAAAACCCTTAGAATTTCCTAAGTGATAAGAGAAATAAAGGTGAAATAGGTATCTTTTGTTATTCATATAATAAGCCTCTTTCAGTCACACCTAACTTTATGTTAACACAGTGACTCTTAGAAAGCCCCTAGGTAATTTAAGGCTGGGAACTGGTTGCTAGGGCAACCAATCTGATTAGTTAGAAGGTTGGAGCTTTTAGTTTCCCCCACCTCTGGGGAGGGGAGAGGGGCTGGAGGTTGAACCAATTATCAATGGCCAATGAGTTAATCAACCATGCCTACCTACATAACGAAGCCTCCACAAAAACCCAGAAGGAGAGGCTGGGAGAGCTTCCAAGTTGGTGCACCTGGAGGTGTGGAGAGAATGGCACACCTGGAAGTGCCCTTGTCCTTTCCCACATACCCTCCCCTAAGCATCTCTGCCATCTGGCTGTCCTGAGTTAGATCCTTTTATAATAAACTGGTAATCTAGTAAGTAAGCTGTTTTCCTGAGTACTGAGAGCCACTCTAGCAAATTAATTGAAACCAAGGAAGAAGTCAGGCGAAACCGATTTAAAGCCCTTGGTCAGAAGCCCAGGTAACAACCTGGACTTGCGATTGGCAGTTAAAAGGTAGGGGTGCAGTTATACAGAATTGAGCCCTTAACCTGTGGGATCTCCAAGTAGACAGTGTCAGCACTGAGTTAAATTGTAGGACACCCCGCTGGTGTCTCAGAATTGCCTGGTGTGGGAAAAACTACCACACATTTGGGAACCAGAATACAGTAGTGTCAGAGTATTGCATACAGTGAGTGTAAAGGAAAACAAGGAAGTTTTGATTTGATTTTGATTCCATACAGCATTATTAAAGCCAGGCATTGGCTTCATTTAAAAGCAAAGGTGGGACTTCCCCGGGGGTCCAATGGTCCAGACTTTGTGCTTCCAATGCAGGGGGTGCAAGTTCAATCCCTGTTTGGGGAACTAAGATCCCACATGCCACGCAGCGCAGCCAAAAAAAAAAAAGAAAAGGTGACCAACCACAACAATTCATTCTCTGTCACACCATACGTCAATATTTCAAAATGGTAAAAATGCTCCTGAAATCTACATTATCATTAATTTTTTAATTAAAAATCACAAAGACCCAGAAGACAAATATAACAAAAAGCAGCAATAGTTTCTCCAACAGCCTCTCATGATCTTAGCCACACTCCCAACCTACTTTTCACTATGATTCCTGCAGTGAATTCCACCAGTACATTTAGAATTTTTGCAAATTAAGTTAGAAGTACTTGTTCACCTCGATTCATCTCTGTGAATGGCTGTGTGGAACTCTAAATTTAAGTACAACTGCATTACTGTTCTCTGATTAGTGCAGAATAATTATTGGATTCATGGCAATGCCAAGCTAAATGACACTGCAAAGAAACCCTTTGTTTTCAAATAAATCAGTGGTTGGCTTTAGATAATGCTCTAAAGAATCTTATTCATGTACTGTACCCTAGTTAAAATTGTAAAAGTTGAGAACAAAAACAAAAACTTCCACCTCTATTAAAAGAATAATCTTTATTTAAAGCTTTTCTTTCTATATGAATTTAATAGAACCATAGAATTTTAGAGGTAGAAGAACTTTGGGTAATTTACAGTCAAAGAAAATAAAGTCACTTGCTAAGGATCACTTCACAAGTTAGTGGCAGATCTAACTGTGTAACCTAGGCCTTCTAAGTTCCCTAGGCTAGGCTACTAAATATTATAGAATGTTATGGACAAGTTAATATCAGCCAAAGTTTATCAAGTTCCTACTTTATGCCCTTAACTATGGCAGGCATTTTCACATCTATCACCTCTTCCCTAAGTCAGCTAAAAGATTTTAAAAGACTTAATAAAAGAATCACATCCACTCCTTTGGACATTGTGTTGCCAAAAGAGAATATGCCACATGAACTAAATGGAAAGAGGTAATTAAATTACTGCAATGACTATACTACTGAATAGGCTGTGTTCCAACAACACACTTCACTCTCAGGAATTTCCCTCCCACAGGTAGATAAAGATTTAGAAAGCCTAGGAATGCATTTCTGGGTACCAGCCTCTCTGACAAGGACCAATAAAGACTTCTGCGGCTACCTCCTCCTCCTTCTACTTCTATACTTTTTCCACTATCACATTCTTTTTGATTCTTCTGTAGTTGTTGTTTGTTCTCCAATTAATGCTTTCTCCTGAACTGCTGTTCCCCGCAACCCCCTGCCACCATAATCTAGAAATGATGTAGCATTTCTCCTCTACATTCTGACCCGTTCCTTTTATCTACCTAGGCCAAATGGCCTTCCAAAATGGTCACTGTTAGAAGACAGGATTCATTAAATGAGGGATCACTCTTACTACAAATACAGTTTTTTTTTTAAAACAACAGTAAAATGTGGGGTTTTTTATAATTTCAAAACAATAGTTTATTTTTTAAATACAGAATAATTTCTATTTGTGCTACAAGGCAAAGTTGAATATTGTCTTTACAAACACATGGTGCTAAAATGCCCAAGTATTTTTAGTTGAGGAAAATAATTTACTGGTATTCATATATAGATACATTTTTAATTGCCTCTGCTAACTGGATCTCACATGGCCTCTCTACCATTGCAAATTTTGAAATGTGTATTTCATAGAATTCTTGGAGGTATGGATCAAATAATGTTACCGTGAAATACAAGAAAGAAAATTTAACCATTTACCAATTCTGGTTACCATGAAGATGCAGTACTATTTGTTACTTTTTTTGGAGCTGTCATCTCAACCGCACATTAGCAAATAAACTTTTAATTCCTAACAAATAAGTTGATCAAACAGGAATGTTCATTTATTTGAGATGAGTCTCAATACAGTTTCAAAAACATTCCAGAGCACTTTACTAGCAAATCCTATCACATATAGACAAAAGAATCATGGACCTGAGAAAACAGCACTGAACTAAAGTTACATGTAAATTTAAAATTTGAAAGTAAATAATTTTCTAATTTAATTCTGTTTAAATAGCCCACTAAAACAACATTATAAGTTTGCATTTGAGTCTTTTATCTTGATAGCAAGTTTTCATATTTATACCAATATGAAACATTAAAATAATGTTTAAAAATATTAAGAGGGGGCTTCCCTGGTGGCGCAGTGGTTGGGAGTCCGCCTGCCAATGCAGGGGACACGGGTTCGTGCCCCGGTCCGGGAGGATCCCGCGTGCCGCGGAGTGGCTGGGCCCGTGAGCCATGGCCGCTGGGCCTGCGCGTCCGGAGCCTGTGCTCCGCAACAGGAGAGGCCACAGCGGTGAGAGGCCCGCGTACCACAAAAAAAAAAAAAAAAAAAAAAAAAATATTAAGAGGAACAACCAGGAAAAAGATTAATAAGGAAAGAGAAGATGTGAACAACACCATAAATCAACTGGACCTAATAGATATCTCTGGAACATTCCTCCCAACAAAAGCAAAATACACATTCTTCTCAAGTGCACATAAAGCATTCTCTAGGATAGTCTATATATTAGGCCATGAGAAGGCCTCATTAAATTTACAAGGACAGAAATCATACAAAGTATGTTCTCAGAAAACAATGGATTTAAATTAGAGAGCAATAAATTATTAGAGAGATGCAAATCAAAACTACAGTGAGGTACCACCTCACACTGGTCAGAATGGCCATCATTAAAAAGTCTACAAATAACAAATGCTGGAGAGGGTGTGGAGAAAAGGAAACCCTCCTACACTGTTGGTGGGAATGTAAGTTGGTGCCGCCACTGTGGAAAACGGTATGGAGGTTCCTCAGAAAACTAAAAATAGAATTACCATATGATCCTGCAATTCCACTCCTGGGCATATATCCAGACAAAACTCTAATTCAAAAAGATACATGCAACCCTATGTTCACAGCAGCACTATTCACAGTAGCCAAGACATGGAAACAACCTAAATGTCCATCTACAGGTGAATGCATAAAGAAGATGTGGTATGTATATACAATGGAATACTACTCAGCCATAAAGTAGAACAAAATAATGCCATTTGCAGCAACATGGATGCAACTAGAGATTATCATACTAAGTGAAGTAAGTCAGAAGGAGAAAGACAAATACCATATGATATCACTTACATGTGGAATCTAAAATATGACACAAATGAACCTATCTATAAAATGGGAACAGAATCAGGGACATAGAGAATAGACTAGTGGTTGCCAAGGGGGAGGAGGGTGGGAGAGTGTTGGATTGGGAGTTTGGGATTAGCAGATGCAATCTGGTATATATAAAATGGATAAACAACAAGGTCCTACTGTATAGCACAGGGAACTATATTCAATATCCCCTAATAAATCATAATGGAAAAGAATATGAAAAAGAATGTATTTATATGTATAACTGAGTCACTTTGTTGTACAGCAGTAATTAACACAAAATTGTAATTCAACTATACTTCAATAAAACATAAATTTTAAAAAAATTAGGGAGCAATAACAAAAGGAAATTTGGTAAATTCACAAATATGTGGAAATTAACACACTCTTAAGTAACCAATGAGTCAAAGAAAAAAAATCACAAGAGAAATTAGGAAATACTTTCAAATGAATAAAAATGAAAACAAAACATACCAAAAATTCCAGAATTCAGCTAATTTAATGTTTGGAGGGAATTTTATAGCCATGAATGCCTATATCAAAGGAAAAAAAAATTCAGAATAACAGCCTAACCTTCCCCCTTAAGAAACTAGAAAAAGAAGAGAGCTAAACCCAAAGCAAGCAGAAGGAAGAAAGTCATAATGATTAGAGCAGAAATTAATGAAAGAGAATAGAAAAACAATAGAGAAAAATCACTGGAAACAAAAGTTGCTTCTTTGGAAAAAAACTTAACAAAATTGGTAAACCTTTACCTAGACTGATCGAGAATAAAAGAGAAAAGACTCATTACTAAATAAGGAATGAAAGAGGGAACAACACTACCAACCTCACAGAAGTAAAAAGAATTTTAAAAGAATACTATGAACAACTGTATACCAACAAATTAGATAACCAGATGAAATGAACAAATTTGTAGGAAGAAAAAAGCTACTGAAACTAAGTCAAGAAGAAATAGAACCTATCTGAGTATATACATAACAAGTAAAGAGACTGAATTAGTAATCTGAAAAAAAAAAAAAAAAGTCCCACAAAGAAAAGCCCAGGTCCAAATGGCTTCACTGGTGAATTCTACCAAATATTTGAAGAATTAATATAAATCATTCACAAAATCTCCCCCCCCCCGCAAGAAAAAAGAAGAGGAAGGAACTAACAAGGCCAGTATTATCCTACCAAAACCAAATGAAGATATCACAAAAAAAGAAAGTTATAGGTCAATATAGGTGCAAAAATCCTCAATAAAATACCAGCAAATCAAATCGAGCAACATATAAAAAGGATTATATACCATGACCAAATATGATTTATCCCAGGAATGCAAAGTTGGTTTATCATCTGAAAACTAATCAATGTAATACACTGTATTAACAGAATAAAGGACAAAAACCACACAATCATCTCAATAGTCGCAGAAAAGGCATTCGACAAAATCTAACACTCTTTAATTATAAAAGCATAAGAAACTTCAAACAGAAGAGAATTTCCTCCAACTAATAAGGGCATCTACAAATAAACCACAGTTAACATCACATGTAATGGTGAAAGACTGAATGCTCTTCCCCTGAGATCAGAAATAAGACAAACATATCAGCTCTCTTCATTTCTCTTTAACACTGAAGGTTCTAGCCAGAGCAACTAGGCAAAAAAAAATTATAAAAGCCTTTCAGATTGATAAGGAAGACTAAAACTATCTCTCTGAGCAGATGATATGATCTTATATACAGCTGTCTCTTGGTATCCATGAGGGACTGGTTCCAGGAGCCCCTGCAGATACTGAAATTGGATGCTAAAGTCCCTTATATAAAATGGAATAGTACATGAATACAGTCCACCCTCTGTATCTGGGGATGTGAAACTCCCAAATATGGAGGGTTGACTGCATAAAAAATCCTAATGAATCCACCAAAAAATTATTTAAACTAACAAATAAGTTCAGCAAGAATGAAGAATACAAGATCAATATTCAAAAATTGTACTAATATAATGTTATATAAATTATACTCAATTAAAAAATCAATTGTATTTCTATACAGTAGTATGAGTAAACATTAAATGAATTAAAAAAACAATTCCACTAACAATAGCATCAAGAAGAATAAGATACTTAGGAATAAATTTTAACAAAAGAAGTGTAAGACTTGTACACTGAAAACTACAAGACATTGTTAAAAGAAATTATAGAAGGCCTTAATAAATGGAAAAACAACCAGTGTTCATGGATCTGAAGACTAAAATATTGTTAAGATGGCAATACTCTCCAAACTGATCTACAGATTCAATGCAATCCCTATCAAAATTCCTTGCCACTTTTTCATAAATTGACAAGCTGATCCTAAAATTCATATGGAAGTGCATTTGACCCAAAATAGAGTAATCTTGAAAGAGAACAAAGTTGGAGGACTCACACTTTCTGGTTCCAAAACTTACTACAAAGCCACACTAAGCTAAGATAACGCAGCGTGGCACTGGCATGAAGACAGAGCTTTCCACTTAGATGCAGAATCTAAAAAATAAAATAAAAGAATGAATACAAAAAAATAGAAACAGTCTCATAGATACAGAGAACAAACTAGTGGTTACCAGTGGGAGAGAAGTGGGGGGCAGGGGAAAGATAGGGGAAAGGAATTAAGAGGTACAAACTACTAGGTATAAAATAAATAAGATACAGGATGGAATATAACTAATATTTTATAATTTTAAATGAAGTACAATCTATAAAAGTACTGAATTACTATGTTGTATACCTGAAACTAATATAACATTATAAATCAACTATACTTCCAAAAAATTTTTTTAAAGATGGATAGACTAAAATTGAGAGTACAGAAATAAACTTTTACATTTATGGCCAATTGATTTTCGACATGGATGCCAAGATCGAACAACTGAATATCCATGTGCAAAAGAATGAAGCTGGACCCCTACCTCACACCATAACGAAAAATTAACTCAAAACAGATCAACGATCTAAAAGTAAGAAATAAAACTATAAAGCTCTTAGAAGAAAACACAGTAGTAAATCTTTGTGACCTTGGGTTAGGCAATAATTTCTTAGATGAATGGCATGACACCAAAAGCACAAGTGACAGAAGAATAAATTAACTGGACTTCATCAAAACTAAAAACTTTAGTGCTTCAAGGGAAACCATAAGGAAAGTGAAAGAGAAAATCCACAAAATGGAAGAAATATTTGTAAATCATGTAATGTGCATCCAAAATATGTAGAGAACTCTTACAATTCAGCAAAAAAAGAAAAATAACCCAATTAAAAAATATCTGAAAAGACATTTCTCCAAAGAAGGTTACAAATGATCAATAAGCACATGAAAGATGCTCAATATCATTAGTCATTAAGAAAATGAAAATCAAAACCTCAATGAGATACCACTTCACACCCACTAAAATGACTAAAGTCCAAAAAGACAGACAATAAGTGTTGGTGAGGATCTGGAGAAATTTGAACCCTCTTACCTTACTGGTGGGATTGTAAAATAGTGCAGACACTGGAAAACAGTTTGGCAATTCCTCAAAAAGCTAAACTGAGTTACACATGACCCAGCAATTCTGCTGCTAGCTATACACCCAAGAGAAATGAAAGCAGATGTCCATACAAAAAACTGCACATGAATATTCACAGCAGCATTACTAATAACAGCCAAAAAGTGGAAACAACCCAACTATATCATTAATAGATGAATGAATAAGCAAAATATGGTATACTGATAAAATGGAATATTTTTCAGCAATAAAAAGACATGAAGTACTACATGCTACAATGTGGATGGACCTTAAAAACATTATGCCAAGTGAAATAAGCCAGTCACAAAAGACCACATATCATAAGATTCCACGTTGCTTTTTTTTGGTCGCAGCTCAAGGGATATTAGTTCCCTGACCAGGGACTGAACTCCGGCCATAACAGCGAAAGCGCCAAGTGTTAACCACCGGACTGCCAGGGAATTCCCATAAGATTCCACTTTTTATGAAATATCTAGAATAGGCAAATCTATATATACAGAAAGTAGATTCATCATTGCCACAGGCTGGGGGGAGATGAGAACAGGTAGACAGGGAATGAGGGATGAGTGACTGCTGATGAGTCCAGGGTTTCTTTGGGGGATGATGAAAACGTTTTGGAATTAGATAGTGTTGAAGCCTGCACAATTCTGTGACTAAACCACTTACTTGTACACTTTAAAAAGATGAATTTAATGGCATATCAATTAAGTCTCAATAAAGCTGCTTTTCTCTTTAATGTATTGTATTAAGTGTAAGAGACTCCACTGTATGCTATGGGTTTATTCTGTCTTCTCCATTCACTTTCTGTGACATTTTAAACTTTTCTTGTCATTTGAAGTTCCTGAGTATCTTTCTCAAAATCTTTGCCCAGAACATAAATATATTTTATTACATAACAGAATCATAGGAATTCAGACCTAAAATGTTCTTTCATTCCTACTTAGTTAACAAGAGCTCACTCCACTATCTGCCAAGACACAATATACTTGCATTAGCTAATACCCAACATAAATCAGCAAAATGATAGACTACCGGCTGATGGCTCTACTTCCAAGGATTAATATAAGTAGGGCTGCTTATCACCATTAAGGGATTTCAGAATATGACAATAGCATTTATCAGTGTTGGCAAAGTTCATTGGACACTGGTTGCTAACAGTACGAATTTGACAGCTCTGCAGATCAAACATAAGACATTCAAATTCTATAGGTTCAGAAAATTTAACATATCCAACAATTAAATTTAGAATTTTAAGCGCTTTTCTATTAGGGAAGAAATATACGATATTTAAAACATTTTCAGTCAGCTTCCTTCCTGAAGCCTGGCAGCAGTTTCTAGATTAAAACATGAATATCATCTCAGAACCATAAAGTAAAAATGAAAGGCCAGTTTTCAAAACTCATTTAACCATTGCCTCATCAGCAGATGGTAATCAGAGTTACCTGTAAATCAATTCTGCCTGTTCTTTCTGATGAGGGGCTTTGAGGGGAGTCAGCCTTTACCCCCTTCTCAAAGGCACAGGGGACCCCCTGGTAAAGCCAGGTAAACCTGATCAGATCACCTCTGCCCCATGTTGGCCACACACGGCCACCTTCAAAGCCTCACTAAACCCTAATTTGCTCATCTGTAAAATGAAACTACCACCTACACCACGGAGTTATTATGAGTATTTAATAAAATAAAGTCTCTAAAGCACCCGGCACATGGTAGGTACAAAATAAATACTAGAACTCTTTGCTCTTCAAAAACTACAAAAATCGTGCTGAACGAAACTATTTGGTTTAGCTTATACTGAAAAGAGCAGAATTATCTGAAAACTAAAAGTAAACCAACCTTTATTTTCTAAAAGCACCAAACCCACAGACATAATTTTTAAAACTACTTTTACAGTGGTTTATATATATATTCACCTGGTTAAAAAACAAAGAAAATATAAAAGAGACTCAGTGAAAAGTCTGCTTCCCACTCCTGTCCCCACCCACCCAGTTCTCATTACCCAATCCCCAAAATAGACAGAAACACTGTTAATCTTTTATGTATCCTTATTTATGCCTGGACAAAGCGAAAATATATTTTTTCTTGTTTTTCTACACAGAAGTAGCAACTTATATATATCATTCTGCATCTCAAAGACAAAATTTTATCCTAAAATGTTCCAATTAAAGTGTGAAAATGAATAAAGGAAACCTCATTTAAAATAGAAGCAAAAATAAACAAATGGGACTACATCAAACTAAAAAGCTTTTGCACAGGGCAGGAAACTATCAACAAAATGAAAAAGGCTGCCTACTGAATAGGAGGAAATATTTGCAAACGATATATCTGATAAGGGGTTAATATCCAAAATATACAAAGAACTCATACAGCTCAACATCAAAAAACAGACAACCCAATTTAAAAATGGGCAGAGGACCCAAACAGACACTTTTCTAAAGATGACATACACATAGCCAACAGGCACACGAAAAGATACTCAACATCACTAATCATCAGTGAAATGCAAATCAAAACCGCAATGAGATACTACCTTACCCCTAGTAAAATGGCTATCATCAAAAAGACAACAAATAGGGACTTCCCTGGAGGCGCAGTGGTTAAGAATCTGCCTGCCAATGCAGGGGACACAGGTTCAAGCCCTGGTCCAGGAAGATCCCACATTCCACAGAGCAACTAAGCCCATGCGCCACAACTACTGAGCCTGCGCTCTAGAGCCCGCAAGCCACAACTACTGAAGCATGCACGCCTAGAGCTCGTGCTCCACAACAAGAGAAGCCACCACAATGAGAAGCCGGCGCACCACAATGAAGAGTAGTCCCCGCTCGCCACAACTGGAGAAAGCCCGCATGCAGCAACACAGCCAAAAATAAATAAAATTAAAAAAAAAAAAAGAAATGATGTTAATGTTAGTAGGAATTTGAAATAAAGGAAATCTATGGCAGAGACAAAAATCAAGGGGGAAAAGGGGCATAGTCTTATAAATCTCTTAAAAACTCTTCTCTGCTAAAATATTGGAGAATCTTAACTTCCATTAAATAAAAAGAATCATTTCCTACAGACAAAAAAAAATAAATTAAACCAAATATTCATGAGAAGACAGAGTGGGGGTAAAAGGAGATGAATTAGAAAAAAAGAAAGGTACTGATGTCGAAATGGGCTAAAAAATGTAAACTATGCACAACTATGTACACTTAGAACTACAAAACCAAGAACCATTTTTAAAAAATTATAGTATAATCTTAACTTCTGAGTGTTTATTAACAGTGGTCCAGGTTCAAATAAGCAAATAATACAGTGCTTTCATGTTTAAGCCATCATCAATTTTAGCACCATGTTGTTTGGAAGCAGAATAAAAATGTCTTTTCAAAACCTTTTTCATTCACGTTTATGAAAAAATAGGCCTTTACTCTCAGTGTAACCTAAGTAGCTATTGCCTTGGTACTGAGCTCCTCATAATGTTTGGCCCAAGCACCTTTACAGGTGAGCTGAAGTTGGTATGAAGTCAGCTACCTGGGCTTGATCCCCAACATGTACCTTTTGAGAGAGTCCCCAGGGACACCTTAATACTCCTGCAGTCAGCATTGTTTCTTCTCTAATTCCCAAGGATGGAAGGCTGATCTACATGTGCTTCTCACCAATACATTTCTCTGCTGATGAAAGTCTGGAAGAAAAGGGTTTGGAACCTTGATACACCATTTCTCAAAGACTGCTAACCTCTGTGTCAGATAACCTTCTTAGTCTTCAACTTACTTAAAAACAAAGAGATTGTTTTTAAGCCAGAGATCTAGAACTTCAGATGTATTTTCTAAAGGAATCAGTGATTTTACCTAGAAGTGAGCTTTCAAGACCAAAGCACACTCTACTCAATCTAACATCTTCAATGGGGGAAAAAATAGCACAAAACAATGCTACTGCAGTGACATGAACCAAAAAACATATATATAAACGGTTTTAATTTTTATCATACATGCCAATGCTTAAGGAAAAACAGCTTATTTAGAGGCGAGAAGGTGGGTGGAGACTTCTGTGGAAATTTTGAAAGGAATTACTGGGTATTCTTAACCACTAGTTCTTTATAATATCTACCTTTCCTCCCAAACTAAAAGCTTTCCTTTTCCTTATTAAAGGCTTGTTCTTAACTGTATCACCATGATTAGTATCTTTTTTGCTCAAGACCAAAATGAAGAGAGTGTGATGGAGAAAGGAGAGAGAGAAATTTTCTTAAAGCAAAAGCTGGAAGAAGAGGGAAAAAGAACAAGGTTAAAAGGGGGACTAAGCTCTCAGAAAGTGGAGGAAAGCCACAAAAGGATATAAGAGAAAAGTGTGGGCGACAGCCTGTGCACATGTGCTGTGGGAGAAGAAAAAGGGCGTGGAGAGATTAGCCCAGACAGATGCTGTCTGGAAAAACTGGTGGGGTTAGTAACTAGAGAGTTGTATGCATGAAATTATACTAAATCAAGTGTTACTAACTCTGAGATAGCCTATAAGAGGATCACAAGAAACTTCAAGGTCACCTATTCCTACCATTGGAGGGAGCTTTGTTAAACCAATGACTTCAAACAATGTACTTATCATTAGGAGACTATTTCAAAACATCTGAAGTTCAACTGTTCTAATTTTTAACTGAATTCAACACTTTTTCTCCGTTCAGGTCCATTATTTCTGCTTTTCCTTTAGTGATCATAATCTATGATATATGAATATTCTATCATTTCTCTTCTTAAATATCTTGTATTTTAGATGTACTTAAAATAAAATATTGACTGACCTCCATCAAAAGGATATATGCTTTTTGCTGATTTGAATGGATTTGTCCATCCACACACCCTCACCTCATCCCCTTTATGAGCAGTAGTATAAATTTCCAGTAGTGTTATCCAGATTTGGGGAATGGCAGGTGGCCAGGAAATATAGTAAAATAACTGGTTCAAAAGTGCCTGGAATCTATGACGTTGGTTGACTAAATAAACATGATTCTCTAACCAACAAAGCAAGTCCACATAAGAGAAAAAATTTAATGTCATTGGAAATATGGATATGCACACACAAATGAAAGTTTAGAAGCATATACTCTAAAACGCTAATAGTGATTATTGAGTGGTAGGTTTACTGATGATTCTTATTTTCTCTTTTCTTCTTTGAATTTTTCTTAAAAATATGGTGATTTGGTGATTTAAATATTTTTTAAAAGATACAAAAGAACATAGAGATAATAGAAATACAAAATGGATAAATTATTAACTACAAAGTGGAATACTATGCAGCTGTCAAAACCAATGATGTAGCACTATAGATGTCCATGATAAAGAGTTAAATAAGAGATATAAGGACAAATTGTGTAGAATGAGTCCCATTTTTTAAAACTTCATGTATGTTTGCAGATACACAAGTTTATATAAGCATGGAGCAAAGTCCAGAAGGATATAAAAGCCCAGCAGTGGTTACCTTCACAGGTAAGATTACAGTGGAGAGGATTTATTTTTTAGTTCATACACTTCTCAATTGCTTGAATTTAAGGTATACCTTTTTAATTAAAAATAATATTTAGAAAACATGAGACAAAAGTAAAATTAAAATGAGAAAAAAGATGACATATAGTGTTTTCTTAGGAAACTAAGAATATGATTCCTATATTTCCTTTTAGCTGGTCATATATACAATATATATGTGCCTTAGATTATATAGACTGTATCTTGGTCCTATATATATACATATATATATATATATATATTTGTATGTGTGGATGCTGAGTTGGAAAACAGATTAAGTTAACTTTGATCTATTTTTATTTTTATTTATTTTTTTAACATCTTTATTGGAGTATAACTGCGTTACAATGGTGTGTTAGTTTCTGCTTTATAACAAAGTGAAACAGCTCTACATATATGTATATCCCCATATCTTTTCCCTCTTGCATCTCCCTTCCTCCCACTCTTCCTATCCCACCCCTCTAGGTGGTCACAAAGCACCGAGCTGATCTCCCTGTGCTATGTGGCTGCTTCCCACTAGCCATCTGTTTTACATTTGGTAGTGTATATATGTCCATGCCTCTCTCTCACTTTGTCCCAGCTTACCCTTCCCCCTCCCCATAACCTCAAGTCCATTCTCTAGGAGGTCTGCATCTTCATTCCCATCTTGCCCCTAGGTTCTTCATGACCTTTTGTTTTTTTGTTTTTTAGATTCCACATATACGTGTTAGCATATGGTATTTGTTTTTCTCTTTCTGACTTACTTCACTCTATATGACAGACTCTAGGTCTATCCATCTCACTACAAATAACTCAATTTCGTTTCTTTTTATGGCTGAGTAATATTCCATTGTATATATGTGCCACATCTTCTTTATCCATTCATCTGTTGATGGACACTTAGGTTGTTTCCATGTCCTGGCTATTGTAAATAGAGCTGCAATGAACATTGTGGTACATGACTCTTTATGAATTATGGTTTTCTCAGAGTATATGCCCAGTAGTGGGATTGCTGGGTCGTATGGTAGTTCTATTTTTAGTTTTTTAAGGAACCTCCATACTGTTCTCCATAGTGGCTGTATCAATTTACCTTCCCACCAACAGTGCAAGAGGGTTCCCTTTTCTCCACACCCTCTCCAGCATTTATTGTTTGTAGATTTTTTTTTACATCTTTATTGGAGTATACTTGCTTTACAATGGTGTGTTAGTTTCTGCTTTATAACAAAGTGAAACAGCTCTACATATATGTATATCCCCATATCTCTTCCCTCTTGCATCTCCCTCCCTCCCACCCTCCCTATCCCACGCCTCCAGGCAGTCACAAAGCACTGAGCTGATCTCCCTGTGCTATGCGGCTGCTTCTCACTAGCTATCTACCTTACGTTTGGTAGTGTATATATGTCCATGCCTCTCTCTCGCTTTGTCACAGCTTACCCTTCCCGCTCCCCATATCCTCAAGTCCATTCTCTAGTAGGTCTGTGTCTTTATTCCTGTCTTACCCCTGGGTTCTTCATGACTTTTTTTTTTCTTAAATTCCATATATATGTGTTAGCATATGGTATTTGTCTTTCTCTTTCTGACTTACTTCACTCTGTATGACAGACTCTAGGTCTATCCACCTCATTACAAATATCTCAATTTCGTTTCTTTTTATGGCTGAGTAATATTCCACTGTATATATGTGCCACATCTTCTTTATCCATTCATCCGATGATGGACACTTAGGTTGTTTCCATCTCCGGGCTATTGTAAATAGAGCTGCAATGAACATTTTAGTACATGACTCTTTTTGAATTATGGTTTTCTCAGGGTATATGCCCAGTAGTGGGATCGCTGGGTCATATGGTAGTTCTATTTGTAGTTTTTTAAGGAACCTCCATACTGTTCTCCATAGTGGCTGTACCAATTCACATTCCCACCAGCAGTGCAAGAGTGTTCCCTTTTCTCCACACCCTCTCCAGCACTTATTGTTTCTAGATTTTTTGATGATGGCCATTCTGACTGGTGTGAGATGATATCTCAGTGTAGTTTTGATTTGCCTTTCTCTAATGATTAATGATGTTGAGCATTCTTTCATGTGTTTGTTGGTAATCTGTATATCTTCTTTGGAGAAATGTCTATTTGGGTCTTCTGCCCATTTTTGGATTGGGTTGTTTGTTTTTTTGATATTGAGCTGCATGAGCTGCTTGTATATTTTGGAGATTAGTCCTTTTTCAGTTGCTTCATTTGCATATATTTTCTCCCATTCTGAGGGTTGTCTTTTGGTCTTATGGTTTCCTTTGCAGTGCAAAAGCTTTTAAGTTTCATTAGGTTGCATTTGTTTACTTTTGTTTTTATTTCCATTTCTCTAGGAGATGGGTCAAAAAGGATCTTGCTGTGATTTATGTCTTAGAGTGTTCTGCCTATGTTTTCCCCTAAGAGTTTGATAGTGTCTGGCCTTACTATTTTTATTTTAAAAACAGGGAGGTAAATAACTAGAGTAATAAAGTTCCTTCTCATTCTTCAACTCAAGCAAGCAATCAATCAGTTCCTTAGTGAAGCCCCACTGTACCTGAGGACTTTTCATCCAGCAGTCTGTAGACTGGCTAGTCCACCAGTGAGCCTAATTTTGTATATGAATATACTATATATGAAGTTCATTTTACCTACAGGAAAAGAAAATGTTTGGTATAGACTGGCATAGCAAATACATCAGGACTCTGAATGGAAGAAATGAACCCAAACCACATTCATTACTAGATGCTTTGTAAACATAATGTCATTTATTTAAAATCACAGAACAGTGAAAAGAATGCCATCATTATCTCAACATTATAGGCATTCTCCAAAAAGAGCAAGCCTTTAAAAAGGTACAAAATCCAAGCCTTTACTCAACCGAAAGCCTCTCAAATCATCCCTACTCTCAAGTTAAAAGCCACTAAGCCAGCTCTCTACATTTTAATTATCTGCAAACAAACTCATTTTGCAGCCTGAAGAAACAGCTGCCTATAATGACATTTCTACACGTGGTGGTACAAAGGAACCCTGCCCGCCAATATCATATACCAAGAGATGTTTCTATGATCCCATATAGGTGATCCCGTATAGGTCTTCCCTATGTTCATGGCCCGGTGGAAGGCGGCAGAGCAGCCCTCTGCATGAATCCTCCACCATGAGATCGCACTAACATCTCTTACTTCACCCACACATCTCCCCTTTTCCATCTTACATAGTATCAATCTCTTACCCTACAACAATTCCCCTTACATAACAACGCTTCTTTCACTCACCCCCAATGCCCACCCAAGGAAAACAGATTTTGGTGTTGAATAATATCAACAGAAGAAATAGTGGCTACGAAGAGAAGAACTAAGGCAGGTTTTCAGGACCCACAGGAAACAGGAAAGGCCCTGAGAAATTGGACAAGGGCAAGAATATTGTACACTGCCCTAATTCCCTTTGAAAACTCCCTGGCTCAACTTCAGACAGGCAATAACATTTGACTGGTTGATGCTCTGAGTTAGCCTCCGATATCGGATTTCCATGTTGTCTTCTTCAGCAATGACAATTAACTCAAAGTTAGTACGGAGTTAAAATTACTTTGACATGAACTACAAGATGTAGAATAGGCACCACCTTTCCCCATGAAATGTTTTAAAAAGTGAAATGAGAACAAAGATTCCACTATAAGGAATGCAATAGGTAAAGGAAAACAGAGACACTGAGTCCCTTAAAATAATGTGGGAGCTGTTTCTGTCAGGAATAACGTGTTACATAATTTGAGTTTCATGGATCAGCAGTTTAGTCAGTAATTTACATGAATTTTTTTAAAAGAGAAAAAAAAAACCCCAACCCTGAGGATTGGAAAAGGTAAAATGGTTTCTGAAACAAGGCAGATTTCAAAAGTATTTTATTCCACCCCCACACAGAAGAAGGCTGACAGGCAGATGACTCGGTCTGGCTTCATTAAGGGTTTCCTACCGTCTAGTATCCCTCATGGGAAGGGCCACTCCATCTCTCGTTTTTCTCAATAGCCCTTCCCAATTCCTCCCACTAGGTAATGGCCATATTGACCTCTGTCATTGAAGGTTATCCATCTGGAGGTAACATACTTTAGGATACATAGAGTTATATTTGAAGGATAAAAAGTTGAGGGATTTTTTGTTGTTGTTGTTGTTTAAAAGACCCTTTATATTAAAGTAATTGCAATACTTCAAAGAACACAGTAGTGATGTCAGACACTTAAAAAAAATTACAATACCTATGGTCATTGTATGTGAACTTGATCATAAATCTAGGTAGCTGAATCATTTCACTTACACTGAAAACCTACAGTGATTTGTAGTCCTTAAAAATGACCTTAAATGAGCAGGGAGAGACAAGAAAGCTGTCAACACAAACACGAAATCTATGTGTCCAATCTAAACTCTCTCCAATTCAGAGGAAAAAAGTAGGATGCTTGAGAAAGGAAAAACAATAACAAACCTATTTGTTTTTTCAAAAACCAGACATGAGGGACTTCCCTTGTGGTCCAGCGGTTAAGACTCCATGCTCCCAAAGCAGGGGGCCCAGGTTCGATCCCTGGTCAGGGAACTAGATCCCGCATGCTGCAACTAGAAGATCCTGCATGCTGCAAGGAAGATCCTGCGTACTGCAACTAAGACCCCACGTAGCCAAATAAATTAATTAAAAAAAAAAAAACAGAGATGCTAAATCCCAAGAAATGAGTCCAAAGGGCATTCCATCTCATCCCTTTTGTAGAAAATATGTTGTAGCAGATACTGTTTGAAATAACAGAGAAACATTGAACTAGGCCTGGCAATCTCTTAGGTACAAATCAACTATGGGGTTTGAGAGGCATAATGTTTTGAAATAGCAAGAAATCTGAAGTCATTGGGAATCATTTATTCCACAGATGTTTATCACAGGCTGGCATGTGCCAGACACTGTCCACACACCTGCTCTCCATTCAAGCTCTGCTTCTTACCAGCTGTGCCATCCTGGATAAAGCATTTTAATAATTCTATGCCTCAGTTTCCTCATCTGTAAAAACAGGAATAAAAAATGGCTACCAACCTCACAAGGACTCTCTGAAGAGCAAATAAGTATACCTGGAAGGACTTTGTAAACCATGAAAGTGTTAGTTGTCATTTGGCTGAATTGAATTGAATTCATCAATGTCTGTGTGCCATAAATTATATCAGAGGAAAGTGAGCCTTCCTGCTTCTAGGAGACACTTCATAATCTTATTAAATAAGGCTTAGAGTGTCATTTAATCATCTCCCTGGAAATTTAAATATATGAAACAGAGAGAGAAAGGTAGTATGATGTGCAGATTTTGACATTAGATTCATAATCACCATAATGACAAGAACTGTGTTTGTTTTATTCACCATTTTGGGTCTCAATCTGGCCATCAGGCCAAGGTACTCATTTGAAGAGGACACTTAATCCTGGAAAATATTCTCTCTACATATCTGCAAATCACAAAATGGTTACCTAGAAGGTTGATCCATCAACTCAATGTTACCTGCAGCAAATGGCAGTAAAATTACAAAGCATTATTTGTTACACTGATGTGTTCAAACAAAAATGTTCTATTTTATGGTACATTTCAAGTTCAATCTGACCCTAAAATATAAGCTACAGTCAAATAAATTGTCAAACATATCGGGAAGGAAACAAAATTAGCCTCAGTGCAGTGGCACTTGAAGAAAGGGGGAAGTTTTGGTCTCTCCAGAGTTAGCTAAGGATGGGCACTACGGCCGATGAGAAAGACCATGTTACGGAAGATGCTAGGGATGTGGCCAGAGATCTGCAAGGAAGAGGTCTCACTCCCGTGGCTCCAGACTCCCTTCCCCCAGGGAAGGGAGGGGTGGTGGCTTGCTTACAGGACTGGAAGCAGAGAGGGCCAGAAGGCACAGCCAGTCCTAAAATATGGCTGAAACTTCCTCTAATGTTCCTAGCTCTTGTAGTGACATTCAGGGAACTGAAGTATGCATAGCCTCTTCATTGTTAGAACTGCTATAATTTAACATTTTGAGTTAATAATTTGAGTTAATATTTATAAAGCACTTAGAAAGAGCCTAACACATGTAAGATCTATCTAAGTGTTTGAGAAATAAATAAAGCACTTCCCAGATTGGCCATGTGAATTATCAACCTAGTGACAAAGTAGAGAATCAAAATACACAACCGTCTACTATTTTTTTTACCTTGATAAAGCTTTGGAAATTGTCGTGCTCTGTATTTATTCCTGCACCTCAAGTGTACCCTACAGAGTCTTGTGCAGAACTGAAATTCTAATCACGGTTCAGAGGTCACTGCAAAATTAAATAATGAAAGAGTTAAGTCTCAAGAGATGAATTCTCTTTTCTATCTTTCCAAGTAACCACCACTGAAAAGGACAGAATCTAAAAATCTCAAAGCCTTTCTAGACGGCACATACCAACGCTAATGTGGGGATCAACAGAGCCAGATGCACTTTAAAAGGCATAGAAGGGGTTCAAATCACAGGGAACGTAAAGAGCAGCCACGCACGGAAGTCGCAGACTACAGGTCCGCTGACAACGGGTTAATGATTTCCATGCCCTCCGCCCCCGAGGCCTCCTCCATCCCGGATGCTCACAGATGACCCGCATCCACTCCTGACCTCAGGTTGTGGCGTGGGGGGGATCTCCCACCCCCCGGTTCCCGGCTCCTTTACGCTCCGAAGCCGCTCACGGGTTAACACCACCCGCCCCCACCCCCCCACCAAGACACCACTCGGGCGTTTAGGAATCGGAAGGCAGAATCTTAGTTCACCTCGAGGAAACGAAGCCCACAAAACTCTCAGAGCCGAAGGCTGGGCCGGGGGTATGGCTCTTCCCCTCAGACCAACTCGGAGGTTTCCGGGCTGAGGGAGGGGGCGCTGCCAGGGGACCCGGGAAAGTCACGTTTGCTCTGGGAAGAGGCAGCAGGCGAGGCCCGGGCTCCCCTCACCCCGCCCCGTCTCACCTGCCCGAGGGGCCCGACTGCGGCCCGGACGCGCGCGGACCCTGCCGCCCGCCCACCGGCCCACCCGCCTTGGGTCCCGGCGGCTCCGCACCTACCAGGCTCCGTGGTGCTGCCTCCCCGCGCGGCGGGCGCGGAGCCGAGCGCACTCGCGCTTCCTCCTTCCCGGCAGGGCCGCCGGGCGCTGGCGCTTCCTCCCTGACGCGTCACGGCGGCCGGCTCCTCCCGCAGGGTGCGCGGGGCCGCCGGGGAGAGCTGGGCGTCCGGCCGTGCTCCGAGTTAGGCGCCCGCTCCCGGCTGCAGGGCGGCTGGCGTCGGGAAGGAGCCGCTGTCCGAGCTGCGCCCCCGCCGCGGAGACCCGCTGTCCTCCCGCTTCCCCGAGAAAGCGCGCGAGAGCCCCGGCGCAGCGCGAGGTCCGGCCCCCGCCTCGCCGTGGGCGCAAAGTTCAGAGGACCCCGCGGGATCCCGCCTAGAGGCTCAGACTCTTCGTTTGTTTCCCGCTGCTCAGCTTATAGTGACCAATGCCCAGGGGCCCAAGAGCGGCGTGGGTCCTAGCGCCCGGGCTCGGCGGGGGAACTTGACCCTGGCGCGCAGGGAGCAGGACCGCCGGACGCCCGGAGAGACAAGAGCCACCCGGGAGTGGCCTGGAGGGCATGTGATGGGGTAAACTGGACACTCAGGTGAATAAGTATCCAGATAATTCAGGGGAACAACTATGCTTCATTTGGCATTCTCTGACAGTTTTCTACTTTTTCATCAGCAGAGTTTTGGCCTCTGTATGACAGGAGAGCGCTTTCACAGATTGGCAGATCCTTTGTACAGAGAAACTTCCTTTCCACACCTCTTTTTGGATCCTCTGTGTGTGTGTCTCTGTGTGTGTGTGTGTGTATTGGCATTCCATTAATCTCCAAGTCAGCTGAGGGCACGCTGTACAGCTTCTTATTACTCTGGCTATTCTTTAAATATAGAAGTTGCATTTTAGAGCCATATTAATCTTTTTTTTTCCAGATAGGGTGAAGAGAGGTACAGAATGTGTGCGTGATTAAATGGGTGTGGAGTGAAGTGGTCAAGATTTTGAAGTAGAGTGTTTTTTGGTTTTGCCCCACAACCAGTTAGGTTTTATCAGATGTCACTTGAAGATAGACTCAAACAACTATTTAAAGAATCCCACGTGCATATCGTATTTCAGATTTTGAATCAATGACCTATACTTTAGCTCATATGATTCTAGAGAACTTGCCACAAATCTATGAACAAACGAACTAATAAAGGTAATTAGAAGAACTGATTTATGTGCTGTTTCCCTAAATTCAGGGGGCATTTCCTTATATTTAAAATATTCAAAAATTTAGTCTCACAGAAAAGGTAAGAATATTCATTTCTGATGTCAACATTGTATGGCCTTCTCCTTCTTAAAGAAAATGGTTTGTGAATCAAATACTTTTATACTTCAAAATATAATAAAATCCTACAAAACTTTCTAAACAGTGATATTCAGTGGCATACAGAAATGGATATAAAATACGGTGGATTCTAAAATCCAGTAGATACTAATCAACACATTGCCAGTGGTCCTTTATATGTTTTTACCATGATCCATACAAAGCAATCCGCACAATAAAGCACAGAGAAGCTAGAGAAGTTCCTCTCTTGTAACAAAATCAATAAGTGATCAGTGATATCTCTTAATTAAAGCCATAGTCACAGTGCTGAAAAATTTCTCAGACAAAAGGAACTTTTGTGACAATGAACTCCAAGTGGAATCATATCATTCTCACTTCAGAGACAAATACCTGGCTATCACCACTTTTCAACTTCTTTTTTCTTTTGTTTGAAAAACAAACATCTGGGAACCATTATATTTCCAAGATAAATTTGTCCTCCTGCCGTGGAGAACACACACACACACACACACACACACACACTCTCTCCAACTCCCACAAATGCTTCAAGACAGAAAAGTTGGCGGGTGATGTTCAACTGATAAAACGTTGGGTATTTTGCCTTTATAATCTGAGAGCTGCAATTTAATAGCTTGATTTCTCAGAACACTAGAGGTCATAAATATATTCACAAACTATTGAAGGGTTTTTTCACTTAAAATTAAAGGACACGGGCTTCCCTGGTGGCGCAGTGGTTGAGAGTCCGCCTGCCGATGCAGGGGACACAGGTTCGTGCCCCGTTCTGGGAAAATCCCACATGCCGCGGAGCGGCTGGGCCCGTGAGCCATGGCCGTTGGGCCTGCGCGTCCGGAGCCTGTGCTCCGCAACGGGAGAGGCCACAACAGTGAGAGGCCCGCGTACCGCAAAAAAAAAAAAAAAAAAAAAAAATTAAAGGACACACTTTAAGGCTGATTATTTTGATCAATTATATTCACCTATAGATATAGATCATATCTCCTTTTTCCTTTATGTTTCCAATTTCTTTTAAGTTTACACTGTAAAAGTTGTTGAATGTTCAGCAATATCTAGTTGATGTTTATGCCTTTATAAAAGGTTTCATGTAAATTCATGTAAGTACATTTTTTAAATAGAGAAAGTTTTTTGTAAGACTCTGGATTCCAATATTTTGTTTGAAAATATGATTCAGTTCATGCAGATTGGGCAAATATTGTGTTCATCTGCTATATCTATAATGTAGACATTATGAGCACAAGCTTTGGAATCGGACAGACCCAAATTTAAGTTGTGACTCTGCCACGTTCTACTTCCGACAAATTATTTCACCTCTGCGAGCAAAGGTTTTGTCAGGAATGTAAGGATGATAACAGTATTTTTTTCTCCTCAGTAAGACAGATAGTAATAGTGCTTATCTCATGACATTTCTATGAGGATCAAATGAACCTAGGAGAATGACTGGAACATATTATCAGTTGATTGCTATTGTCATCATCGTTATTGTTAGCTCTAACACAGATATAAAAATGCCAGTATTTCATATTTCAGTTGCACTACTATAAAGAATGGTCAGTTTTTAGAGTTTTGGGATTTTTGTAGAAGTCCTAAAAGTAACAGGAAAAAATCATAAAAGAAATACTAAGATATAGTTATGTTCAGAAGTTTAGATAACTGGACTGTCAATACTGTAAACTATTGACCCAAATATAAAAAAAAAAACACCCAAAACAAAAACAAAAAACTACCTAACCAGGTTATAGAGTATTTCTTTTTAAGTAATATGTTACGATGAGATGAGTGCCTGTTGTTGTTTTTTTTTAAAGTGAGTTCTGGTTTATGATCTTTTTTTTTTTAATTTATTTATTTTTGGCTGCATTGGGTCTTCGTTGCTGCACATGGGCTTTCTCCAGTTGCGGTGAGCGGGGGCTACTCTTCGTTGCGGTGCACGGGCTTCTCACTGCGGTGGCTTCTCTTGTTGCAGAGCACGGGCTCTAGGCGCGCAGGCTTCGGTAGTTGTAGCACGCGGGCTCAGTATTTGTGGCTTGTGGGCTCTAGAGTGCAAGCTCAGTAGTTGTGGCGCATGGGCTTAGTTGCTCCACGACATGTGGGATCTTCCTGAACCAGGGATCGAACCCGTGTCCTCTGCATTGACAGGAGGATTCTTAACCACTGCGCCACCAGGGAAGTCCCAAGGGCCTGGTTTACATCCTTTTTTCAAAATGGAAAACATTTTCTCTAATATGGTGCCTGATATGGAACCATCATGATTTTTTATATCATAATAAAGTCCTCTGTTCTTTGTAATTGTTTTATTGTAACTTTGGAAGAGTTGAGGAGCATAACAGTACAAGATTATCACTTCCCTTAGGGGAAAAAATTTGATAAAATAGGTAGTCACAGGACCTGAATGACTCTATTCATAAGTTGGCTGGAAATAGAAGTGAGAGCCAGTATTCACTAGAATATTTGTTTTATAGCAGAAAAATCACTAAGACTAGAGAAGTGAGAGTAATGCTACCAACTACATGATTACAAAAGGAAAGGTGTTTTTGATTCATGTTATTTGCATAGTTTTTATAGCACCTTTTCTTTCATTCTACTACAGACTCACCTACTTAAGTGGGTCAGACATCATGAGTTGTTGCTATAGTTTCCAGCTATGTTGATCCATTGATATACCAACCGTAATATCCCACAACTTCAGAAAAGGGAAAGCCATTTTTATTGGGAAAGTAGTTTAAGGCATAGTCTTAGCCATGAATTGGCTCAGAAAATAATTAACAAGAAAAGCCTGCTGTAAAAATAGGTGAGAATATGAGAGTTAACGTGACCAATTTATTGAATTTTCTGAGCAAAGCAATTTAATAAAGCAACGCAAAGTATAGTTAGAATAACTCGGATCCTCACGGGAACTGAAACAGACCGGTTTATACTGCCTTAGCACAAAGCAGAATTACCCTGTTTCCTTGATCTGGAAAACGGTTCAGAGCATGCTCATTTTGTGTTGCCTGTGGGAGTGGCTCAAAGCTCAACATCTTTCTTGGGCCAAGTTAGCCATGTTCAAACTCAAAACTGAAATGCCTGAAGTTCAGGTGTGTTTTGTAATAAAGAGAAAACTCTATTTTAAAGCAAGACTATATTAGGGTCAAATATAAGGCTTTTCAGATCACAGAACTTTCTTACTTTCTATATTAGACTCATGAGAAAAACCAAGGGGAAGTGTTACGAGATCAAACCGTCTAAACTGCTACCATCAGCTTTTTGATTAAAAAGCTGCTAGAAATTGCTTTAAATCTTGCTAAGAACATTCCATTATCTGAAGTAAAACTATTATCCTTCCCTATTAAGGAAATCTCATTATCTTCCGATCTAGTTATTATGAGCATCAAGAACAAAATAAAAATTGCCCCTTTTTTCTTTCTCATTTTCCCTCTTTGTTTTTTTCTGTCTCTTGTTTGGATAGTCTGTTACGTACATAAACTGTGTCTGTTGTTAGTTGACAGTACCTTATTTATATAAGTCCTGTCAGCAGTTACTGTGTCCCTCAGAGAATCATATTAGGCCTTTGAGCTCAAACCTACTAGGTAGACTTTGAAGATAATAATTATTTTAGTTAATTATCAATATAGAATAATAGCTTTTCTTAAACACCATTCATTTGGTGACTCAGTTATTTACTGTTAATTATGTGCAATTAATGATTGAACCTGTCTCAGATGGCAAAGTCTTAATAGCCTTTGGCTTAAAGAGGTGCATTGCTCTTATTTCCTCATCTAGTTCCCTAAGGTATCTGTGTCTGGCTCAGCCAGATATGTCAAAGGCTTAAATGGAACTTAAGGGACCATAACTCTTCATATACCAGAACACCCTTAAATTCCCTAGGTTTTCTAGAATACACAGCTTCAGTTCTTTTAACTTTTTCTACACCTCTTTTTCTTTCTCTCTTTTTTTAATGTTTTACAACTCTCGTACAACTTCTTTCCAAATTCTCCACATTCTTTTTTAGACGAGATGCCCATTATGAGACATGGAATCTTCTTTGAAACAATTGGGTAAGTCCTTAGTATAGTGAGAGCGTTCTCTCAGCTCTTCAATTCACACTCCTATAATGTAGCTTAGAATTATTCTTACATTTAGAATTATATTTCATCATTAGACTTTAAAATCGGAACTCTAAACGCTTGTTTAGCGTACTTACACTTCTCAAATTATATTGAAGAGGTTATTTTGATTATCCTATTGAATTCCTCTGCACCTGTTTTACCAAAACTATTTTTCCTGGATGATTTTTAATTTCATCGCATTTGTTAAGACAAAAGACATCCAAAGTGGAGGGTACAAATCCTAGGAGTACTCAAGACAATTTACTACAGTTGAAAATTATTCCAGGATCAAACACAAATGAAACTGTGAACTCCCTGAGTGCAGAGACAGTGTCTTTTCACCTTTCCATCCTGGCCATCAAACATAGTGCCTGACGTACATCAAGGTCTCAATAAATGTTTGCTAAATGAATGTATGAACCAACACTTGGTTCAGCACCTTGTCCTTTAAAACTCCTAGAATATTATCTGCCAATGTTAATCTCATTGTTAGTGTAGTTTGTTTTGGTTTAAGTTGCTTTTGCTACAAATCTTTCCTAATTGAAGACTGTATGATGAGGAGACATCAACATTTTCTGGCCATTCGAGTGCCAGTTCAATTAAATAAACATTTATTGAGTTCTTACTACATTAAGAAAGTCTAGGGCTTCCCTGGTGGCGCAGTGGTTGAGAGTCCGCCTGCCGATGCAGGGGACATGGGTTCGTGCCCCAGTCTGGGAAGATCCCACATGCCGTGGAGCGGCTGGGCCCGTGAGCCATGGTCGCTGAGCCTGTGCGTCTGGAGCCTGTGCTCCACAACGGGAGAGGCCACAGCAGTGAGAGGCCCGTGTACCACAAAAAAAAAAAAAAAAAAGAAAGTCTAGGAAGATAAATGAGATTTGATCCCTACTCTTAAGATACTTACATTTTAGTGGAGGGTATATAGTTGTACACGATAGATATAATACAAGGCAGGATATGATAAATCCAAAGAGCTATAGGAGCACAAAGAAAAGAGTGACTAATTATCAGTGGACCATGGGAAAGATCATCCACTGACCACCCAACTCATCCCAGACAGTATGTCAAGGCTCCAGCCCTTACCTATGGCTGGTGTCTGTCTGGCCTGGTCTTCTACACACTTACATCTTACAGGGATCCAGAGAGGGCAGCTGAAGCCACAGTAGCTGGCTGGTTGAGGATTCGAGGATCCTGGTTCCCAACCCTCTCTTTCATCTTAAAATAACTAATATGTATCTCTGTCAAATGTCTCCTAGTTTAGGGCCTGATCCAAAAGATACACCCAGAATTACCCAAATGCTTGATTTGGAATTACACCTTTGCTTTGAATCTTCAAACTAGTAAAGATTCAAAATGATTAGCATGAGACAGATATTTAAAAATCTTTTTAGATTTGCAATAATATTCATGCACTACAATCTGTTGAAACAACCAAGCCAAAAGAACCAGTGATCTAATTCTGGTTACTGCAGGTAATAAGTTCTCAGCTTCACTGGCAACAGATGCTAATTATAGCAAAGAAATCAAAGGTGAAGGCAGACACTGAGGTGAAGAAAACATGCATTGTTTGGTCACTGCTTCTTCTGTGCATCCTTAAAGTGGAACCAAATCTGGCTTTTACAAAGCTACTTCCAGTTTAACTATTTTTAATTTTCTAATTTCTGAAATAGAGAAGACTGAGATTAGCAAACAAGCATTATCTTGTTTTTTTTTTTAATGCTTCAGAAATGGTGCTATTTTCAGATTCTATTTAATAACAGTAGACAAATCACAGCGAGTAAACAGGTCAAGAACCTGAGAAGGCTGAATGATAAAATTAAAACATTCACTCATGTTTAACAGTCTGCGTATGCCTGCCAAGCATGGTGTGTTTATGGTTCACTGTACTGGACTGTATGCCAGACACTTCAAAGAACATTCCAGAGAGATGGGCTGACTTACTGGAAGGTGAAAGGCTCAAACTCCACAGTTTGTCCTTTTTTTTTAACTTAAAGAGTTTTTATTATGAAATATTTAGACATTTTACAGGACAACTAATCCAGTTTCTATAACAAATCAATGACATAAATTTTTTAAAAGGAAAAAAGGAAAAAGGAAAAAAGGAGGGCTTCCCTGGTGGCACAGTGGTTGGGAGTCTGCCTGCCAGTGCAGAGGACAGGGGTTAGAGCCCTGGCCGGGGAAGATCCCACATGCTGTGGAGCGGCTGGGCCCGTGCACCACAACTGCTGAGTCCACGTGCCACAACTACTGAGGCCTGCGCACCTGGAGCCCGTGCTCCGCAATGGGAGAGGCCACGACAGTGAGGGGCCTGCGCACCGCGACGAGGAGTGGCCCCCGCTCGCCGCAGCTGGAGGGAGCCCGCGCACAGCAAAGGGGACCCAACAGAGCCAAAAATAAATTAAAAAAAAAAAAAGCAGTGACTTGTATTAAAAGAGACTTAAAAGGTCTAAGATGGCGTGGATTTATTTAGATTCTGATTTGAACAAACCAACTATAAAAAGACATTTTTTGAGACATTAAAGAAATTTGGTTATAGAATTGGTATTAGATGTTAGCAATAAATTTTTATGTTTTGTGAATATGGCTATGTGGTATGTAAGAAAATATTTATATTTTAGAGTTGGAGCCTTAATATATGAAGAGACAAAATTACATACTTGGGATTTGCTTTTAAATACTTCAGCAAAGGAAGAAAAACAAGTGACAGATGAAGTAAATGTCAGCAAACTTAATATTCATCAAGTAACTGAGTAATTCCCAAGGTAATGGGAATTTATTATACTCTTCTCTTTTTACAGAAGTTTCAAATTTTCAAAATAAAAACTTTTTACAGGACTTCCCTGGTGGTGCAGTGGTTCAGAATCCACCTGCCAATGCAGGGGACATGGGTTGGAGCCCTGGTCCAGGAAGATCCCACATGCCACGGAGCAACTAAGCCCGTGCGCCACACTACTGAGCCTGCACTCTAGAGCCCGTGAGCCTAGAGCCCATGCTCCGCAACAAGAGAAGCCACCGCAATGAAAAGCCCGCGCACCGCAACAAAGAGTAGCCCCCGCTCGCTGCAACTAGAGAAAGCCCGTGCGCAGCAACGAAGACCCAACGCAGCCAAAAATAAATAAATAAATAAATAAATAAATAAAAACCCAGAAATAAAAGGCCATATACACATGTGTACATACACACACACAGACACACATACTTCTTTTAAAAAAAAAAACTTTTACAAAATACCCACACTTTAAATTCGGGGTGGGGTTATGGTTATAAATCTAGACCTTCCAGGCCTGTGAAGATGGTTATTTACAAACTGTATAAGCAATTCTTTTATTTTTTTTAGATTTATTTATTTCAGCTGCGCCAGGTCTTAGTTGCAGCACATGGGATCTTCGCTGTGGCATGTTTAGTCGCAGCATGCGGACTCTTAGTTGCGGCATGCATGTGGGATCTAGTTTGCCGACCGAGGATCGAACTGGGTCCCCTGCATTGGGAGTGCAGTCTTACCCCTTGGACCACCAGGTAAGTCCCTGTATAAACAATTCTTTACAGCCGAAGTTACTTTAAGTCTGTTTTATTTGCATTGTGGTTTTTAAACTCTCTGACAAGAGGGAAAAATAATCTGAGGTCACAAAAACCTTCATTTGCCAAAGTTGCCCTGAACGGTATCCCTGCTTCCACGTCTGACCTTCTCTACTCGTTCTCCACCTACTAGCTGGAGTTATATTTAAAACCGTAAGTACAGTCATCTCACTCTCTGCTGAAACCCTTCAGTGGATTCCAATTCCTGGAGTACAATCCAAAGTTGTCCCAAGGCTCACGCAGGCCCGCATGAGCCAGTCCCTGTGGGTCTCTCCTGTCTCCTCTTGGCCACTTATCCGCACGCACAATGTTCCCACTTCGCTGGCTTCTGTCGCCCTCCAGTGGCTGAGATCTGTCCTGGCTTGTGACCATTCCAGAGCTCGTCATTCCTCTTGGAACATCCTCCCCACCCATTGTTTTCTCCCTTATGGAAACAGTTCTTTTCTCTTTTACCAATTTTCACAATTTATTAGAGTTTATTAGTTTTGTGTCTATTTTTCCCACTCTTCTCCATGTGTATTCTGTTTACCACTGTGGAGCCAACAACATTCAACTTTTGTTGAATTAGCTAAGAAACATTTTTACTAAGCTTCCGGTCCTGTTAAGTATCATTATCAATTTTGAAATTTAGTTTTGGAATATTGGAAAAAGGGAGTATGGTGAATATTATCCAAAAAGTTAACTTAGGGACTTCCCTGGTGGTCCAGTGGTTAAGACTCCACGTGTCCAATGCAAGGGGTGTGGGTTCGATCCCTGGTTGGGGAACCCACATGCCACACGGCGTGGCCAAAAAAATTTAAAAAAAAAAAAAAAAGGTTAACTTAAACTTCAGAGGAATTAGGGTTGAGGGACCAGGGGGAATTTAAGAGGAAAAATATCAGAGTATAGCAAGTGATGAGTAGGCTGCAGAGCAATACCTTACACAGGGGAGATGTTGATGCCACTGTGCTTCCAGGTGTGTTTGAATTCATGCACTTCCATTTCCCTGGGATACCATTTCCACTCAGCCAGTGCCCTGACTTCCATCCTAGGTCTCTGCTGTGCAGTGAAGCACAGCCCTCACTAATGAGAGGGATCAGGGGATGGGATCCAGACAACTGACCAGAATCTCTCACTTCCATGTCAAGGAGCAAAAGTTGGTAGAATACATGCAAAGATACACAGCTTTATAATCATAGGGAGATTTTAACACACTTCTCTAAAAATTGAAAGCTCATACATATATAATTTGAATAAGACAGTTAAAAATATGAGCTAGAGGGGCAAGATAGGGGTAGGGGATTCAGAGGTACAAACTACTATGTATAAATAAGCTACAAGGAAATAGTGTACACCACAGGGAATATAGCCAATATTTTATAATAACTTTAAATGGAGTATAATCTATAAAAATATTGAATCACTATGATATACACCTGAAACTAATATAATGTTGTAAATCAACTATACTTCAATAATAAAAAAATATGAGCTAGTGGACTATATATATAACTGTACAACCATATGATTATTTTTAAAATTGAACACTTCCTGTTGCTTATGATGTGCCAGGCACTGTTGTAAGTCGTTTATAGCTATTGGCTCATTTAAAGAATTAAAGAGTATACATTCTTTCCCAGGTTATATGGAATATTTGTACAAGTGATCAAGTACTAGATTACAACAAGTCTCAACAAATAACCAAAAGTCAGTATCTACAGATCTAATCATTATGCAGTAAAAGGACAAAAACATGTAAGAGAGCAGGTTCCCTGACAAAGGCAAGGGAAGGCAGGGAGGGGAGGGAGGGGATGACTGAGGAGGGGGGGTTTAGCTCTACCTACACATTTTATTTGAGAGAAAGCAGGGAAGGAAGGAAAGAGAGGGAGGGAGGGAAATTTATCTTAAATGGCTCAGAAAAAAAAAAAGCTGCCTATGTAATATAGAGAGATGGGGACAAGCAAAGGTGGTGCAATATTAACACCTGGAAAACTGTGAAGGGTGTACGGGAATTCTTTGTAACATTCTTCCAGTTATTCTAAAAGTCTGAAAGGAAGTCAAACTTTTAAAAAGTTATAGCAATTATGGCAATCTCAGTTTATGGGTAAATGAGTGACACATTATCTTCCTTACATAAGTTCATAATTAAAAGATAAAAAGAAAACATTTAAATCAAGCACAGCAAATCGTTTATAGGAGGGACCCCTCGTGTCAGGAGAGAGGAGGCCATCGTTCACCCACAGAAGGCTGCCTTTGGGCCAATGAAACACGGTGCTCTCGGGGACTCTGTAAGCAGAGGGGCCCAGAGGTTGGTCCCCACTCTCCTCTGGAGCTGGTGGCCCCATGCAGGGAACGATCTAGCTGACTCTTTGGCCCTGACTCTGCATCCCACTTATCTACAGTTGGCGGTTTTTCTCTATGACAGGATAAATAAATTAATAAACATTAAAACACACCTAAAATCCGTCTACCCATGACTTAGTTTCTGTGCATGTATGCCAACGTTGTTCAGCTGGTATTTATACGATGCTGCTGTAAACAAAGCACTGTACTTTATATAGTAGAAAAGTATAAAAATAAATACAAGACTTGGCAAATGCTCGCCCCCAAAACCACAATCTAACAGCGGAAGGAAAGGCACGAGTGCCTGTGTGTGCCAGAGGTTACAGGGTCCACTTTCGTTTTTGCTGGCTCATTTCATTTTCATACCAGTTCTGTGAAGTAGATTTCATTATTCCTATTTTATAGATGCGGAAGCCCAGAGAAGTTATTAACTAGCCCCAAATTGCACAACTACTAAGTGACAAAACCAGGAGTTTACCTCACGTCTGTCTGACTCCAAAGTCCATGTTCTTTCTACATCACTAAGTTTATAAAAGTCACAAAAACATACATACTATAAGATTTCGTTTACTCAAACTCTCTTGGGGATGAGTCATGCTGGATAGATGACTAAGTGAAAGGGTATCCTCTAGGACAAAGAGCATTGTTCAAAACCTTCCAAGGCTAGAGCAGAGAATACTCCAGAAGCCTCTGGGGAAGAGGCTTTTTCTCCCTGTGTTTCTTTGCCCTCTTGGGCTTTTGGCATTTGAAGCTCAGCACACCTGATGTCTAACTGACAAGGTTCTTCCTGAAAGCTCCAGCAAAGATCACTTTTGCCTTTTTGCTCCCTCAAAGTACAAATGAGATAAACCGATAATTTGGAAATAAGTTTAGTACATATTAAGGGAAAACAAAACAAGTATTTACAGAAACTACAACAAGCATAAAAAGAGTTGGATTTCCAACACACAGTTTTCTGATACCAGATCGGGCCCCCATCCAGTTCTGAAAGTGACAACACTGCACCTTGGTCTTAAAGGGAGGTACCACTGAAGACTGTTTCTCATCTTATTACTCAGCATTTTGCTATCTCCCGGCCAGCTGGCTCTCAGTATTTATCTTGTCCTCTAATGATTCATTCTACATATGGAAATATGTAACCTCCCTGAATTTTAGATTCCTTATCTGTATAAAGTAGGAATAAGAAAATATCTAACTCGGGCTTCCCTGGTGGCGCAGTGGTTGAGAATCTGCCTGCCAATGCAGGGGACACGGGTTCGAGCCCTGGTCTGGGAAGATCCGACATGCCGCGGAGCAACTAGGCCCGTGAGCCACAACTACTGAGCCTGCCCATCTGGAGCCTGTGCTCCGCAACAAGAGAGGCCGCGACAGTGAGAGGCCCGCGCACCACGATGAAGAGTGGCCCCCGCTCACCGCAATTAGAGAAAGCCCTCGCACAGAAACGAAGACCCAACACAGCCAAAAATAAATAAATAAATAAATAAATTAATTAATTAAAAAAAAATCTAACTCACAGAGCTCAAATGGGGAGATCACATAGGTATAATGGCACATAGTAAACTCTATTATTTTTCTTTTCTTCCATCCCTGCACATATGCTGCATCATCACCACCATCCTTACAGTAATTATAGCTAATGGTTGAGCACTTACTATGTCCCTGGCACCGTTCTAAGTACTTGACATGCATTGACTAATTTAATCCATACCACAACGTTATGAGGTACAACAGGTACAATGACCACCTTCATTTTAGGAAGACACTGAGGCACTAAGAGGTCAAACAAGTTGCCCAAGTTCAAAAGCTTGGGCTCAATCTAGCCAGTTGGGCTCCGGAGCCAGTGCTTCTATCACCACGCTACACCACATACACAGTGGACCCTGCTATGCTGAAAGTTAGCCATTTAGACCGACGTGGATCCCTCCACTCAGTTTGCCTTTCTGGTCCATCTTCATCCCCAATCAGGGGATATATATATAAGCTGACACTAGAGCAAAAAGAGGTAGAAACGAGGAAACATTAAAGAAAGGGCCTACGAGTGTATCCAATCATATACAGAGATACCATTTATGATTAAAGGAACAGCTACTTCATAATCTTCAATATTGCTTGAATTCTTAGAGCAGGCATTTAATACTTCCAAAATCAATAAGGAACACGTATAAAGGTAGATTCATTTAGGGGAAAACAATTACCAAGGATAAGTAACTTCCAAAGTTAGGAAGAAGGGATTGCATACAGGAGGGAGTTTTTTTGTTTGTTGTTTATTTTGAGGTCAGTTAAACTGCATTAAAACAATAACATCAGTAAATAGTGAATATTTTCCCCTATCATTAGGACAGTGATTAAGAATGAGGGTTAAGAGCAGACATGGACTGAATTCCAGCAACACTACTTTACTAGCTGTTCGAACTTCTGTGTTTTCTCATCTATAAATGGGAATAATGATACCTATCATCTCGGGATACTGTTAGGCTTAAGTAAGACAGTATAATTAAGGTGCTTGGTACATTGCCAGATGCATCACGAGTACTCAAAATACTTTCCTTTTTACAACATCACAGTAATGGCTGAAGAGTATCCTATGGCTGTGCCAGGATTCATTTAACCAGTCCCACATTGTTAAACATTTGGATCATTTTCAATATTATCAATAATAGAAACAATAGAAAAATTTCCTATACAGTTCCGGTTATTTATTTAGTCTTAAATCCTATAAGTGATTTGATGGATCAAAGAATATCAACCTTGTAAACTTGTGACACACATTATCAAATTATTGATCAATATATAGTTTTACCAAGTGAATCTCTATGTTGAAGGTGATCTAGTCAACTCTTGCCAATAGTAGACATTATTTTAAAGAAATACACTAATATGCAGGCCCCCCAAAATAACATGTTGTTATTTTACTTATTTATTAGACATTTCAATTTCTTCCTTTGTTATATTACAAAGCTCTTAGCCTCTAAATTAATTTAAAGTATGAGATTGGCAGGAAAATAGAAAAATAATTGGAATGGGTAAAAAAATTTAACATAGCATATTACAGACATGGCATTTCAAGTCATTTATGAGGAGAATTTTTCCAATGGTTTTCAAAGTACTCCCTGGAGCCTCCCCTGTAGGGAGGGTGAGAATGGGGGTAGGGAGTGTTGCCAGGTTGCAATAACTCTCATCCTTCCACATTTGAACCAAATTTAACTGTTTTACATATTGAACTTATTGGTAAGTTGATCTGAAGGGTTCTGGACCTGAAAACAAAACCAAAAACACATTTAATGCAAGGTTTGGGGACAACTGGTATTCTGCAATATAAAATAAAGAGATAAATTAAAATGTTGAATCTCTCCCTCACATCATATACAAAAATACACATAAGCTGGATCAAAACATTAAATGGGAAAAACCTCCATATACTACCAGAAAATATGGGCAAACAATAAACTGTTTTTCAAGCACACTCATAAAAGTAGATCATAATGAGGGGCACTATTTGCCTGTGTTGGTTTTTCCTAAAGTGTGTGCCTCTGACACAGATTCAAAATGGTTCTGTAGCCAAAGAAGTGTGGAAATGCTACATTGTCAATAGTACAGCCAAGGGGTGCCTTAGGTCATTAACTCTATCAGCATGCCCAAACCAACCCCAAAATATATACTCTAAGTAAAACCAAAAAAAAAAGAATAAATAAATAAAACAGTGTGCAAAGAAAACAAATGTAACCTAGGATCTTGTGCTGCCAGCACTCTGGTCACTAAGCCCTTCCTCTCCCTAGACATTCCAGAGCTGTCACTGCTGCTCTCTGGAAAGAGTCACGTTGTCATCAGGATAGAAAGGCTCTGAGAGGTCCTACGGCAGAAAAAGAAAACTTAGCTTACTCAACATTTCCTAAACTTATTTGACTGTAGAACCTTTCCCTCAACGATACCTATTAATATCCATAGAATTTGTGGAGCACACCTTAGCAAATGCCAGGCTCTATGAAAATTAATCTTCGAATGGGAAAATGCTGGCTGAGGCATCCTTGTCGAGGATATACTGTCCATTTATCACTCTCCCATGTTGTGATTTGCTGACATCTAATGCCGATGCTTTAATTTAGTACACACACATAATTTCTTCAGTATACTGCTGCCCACTGATGTAAAACGCCCCCCCTTGCAGACTGCCTTGGATTTAATTTCTTGTATGTCATCATTATGATGTACTTATATCTTGGAATACTATGAATTTACATACATGAGTCACAGGGCTAAAAAAGTATGCTGGCTTATACTTTTGCTCTACTTTCGCCTATTAAAATATCTTACGAAACTATACATATGAAAAATGTGTCAAGTACTCCTTGCTCTGACTTTTTGTGTCATATTCATGGAAGGAACTGAATGAGACTGTGTTGAGGGCATAGAGCTAGAAGGTTCAGAGACAGGAGTCAGGCTACTCTACAAAAACTCAAAATTGCTACTGCAATGAAGATACAAATGTTTCTTTTCTTTTCTTTTCTTTTCTTTTTTCAAACTTAAGGAGCCCATTCAAATTTTAGGAGAACCAGACACTTATCCTAAGGAGACAGAAAGAACTGCTGATACTCTCACAGGGAGTGTCTCTGTGTAAAAAAGTTTGGAAGGTGGAAATGGAGCTCCTGGAATTGTATTCAAAAGACTTGTTTAGGAAGGTCCGCGTTAGCAGGCCTCACCCGATGGGGGACCCAACAGTGGGTGAGTAGAATAGGACTGAAGACAACTGCTTCTTCTGGAGGAGGGACAGCCTTATGCAGATTGGTGTGGAATTCACCAGAAGCTCTTTTATGTCAAACTTTTTTCAGGATCCAGCTTTATAAATAAGCCTTTTAAAATTGATGTTGAGATTGGCAGTCATGACAATTCCCCCAGGTATAGCTACACACATACCAACAGTAGCATCAATCATTGTTGCAATGGCACCTCCATGAAGGAATTTTTATATGAAGGCAAACGTTCCCAGGAGCCGTCTTCACGTTTCTTCATGATTGGTCAAAGAAGAGTCTTAAGTCCTTGCTCCAGCTGGGGTTGAGGAGAGCATGGTCCTTAGGAATGACTTTCTCCGTAGAAAACCACCTCCGCCCGAGTACCGGGTCCCTCGCTGCGGGGGACGCGCCTTCCCACTTGCCGCGCAGGGCCCGGAGCGTGCCCAAATGTTTTAGTAAATTCTTGAACTTTCTTTTACCCTTCAGGTTATAAATTGAGGGAAAAGAAAAAGAAAAAGCAACGCTAATATAACCGCAGTGATAAGCATTCTCCTGCTCCAAGGACAGTGGTTATTTCGTCCAGCCATTTAAAATTAACGTAAATTTAAATTGTAAAATGTTTGGTTTGTGAGTATTAAGATTCAACTTCTGATCTACATTAAATGTGTCTCTGTATGTTTAATAATGTCAGTGCAAATGAATTCTGTTTGCACAAAATATTAATAACTTCCAAGATTTTTGCTTCTAGTTCAAGATGATCAGATCTCATATGTTCATAAAAATTCTGGTGCTACAAAATCCTGGAATGTCAATTTTAACTGAGGATCAATTGATAACTCTGTAAAGCAGCTTATTCACTGTAAGCTGGGGTTATTACTTTTGAGTATTTTAAATCTGAATTAAATAGTATCTAATCTAATTATTGATGGGAACCAAAAACCAATTCCTCACTGTGGCTTTACTAGTTCACTTACAGCTACTAAGTTGTTGTGAATATATGTATGTGTGTTTTGTGCAATTTCCGCTTCTAACTGGAATGTGGCATTGACAGTTTAAGTGCTGGTTCTTTAGAGTTTGGCATGTCTAGGCTACTGTGTGAAGTGAAATCTTTATTCATACATTGTGTCATGATGTCCTTTGGCTTTCATCTGATCCAAACAAAATCCTAAACTCAATGTGAACTCAGCACTAAAATGTTCATGTTTTAAGGTGCTCATTTGGAAAACCATAAATAATATTACCTTGCTTTAGATTAGTATCAGAATAATATATATATTTTTAATCTTGTAGAGAATTTGTGGATTTTCTATGAACATATGCTTGGATCTCAGGCTGAGAAACTGCCATGGACGATAGCCATTCATTCATTCAACAGTATTTATTGAGGCTACTGTGTGCCTGGCACAGGGAATCCAACAATCAACAAACTGCCTGCCCTTATGAACAGCCTTACAGTCTAATGGGGAAGGAGGACAATAGACAAGTAATTATATAATTTCAGATAGTGATTCGTGCTGTAAAGAAAGTGAGGAGGATAAGGGAATGGAGAGTGAAAAGGACAGAAGTGCTGTTTTAGAGAGGTTGGCAGGAACGGCATCTTGTTGGAGCTGACATCTGAGCAGATACCTAAATGAATATTTTCCGGGAAGGTTTTCCAAGTAGAAGAAGAGCAAGTGCAAAACTCTTGAAACAGGAATGTACTTGGAGGGTCTGAGGACCAATAAGGTGGCTAGTGTGACTGAAACTAAGTCAGGGAGATAATGTCAGAGAAGTAGCCAGGGGCCAGATCACACGGGGTCCAGGGGTCAGATCACATGGGGTCCAGGGGCCAGACCACATGGGGTCCAGGGGCCAGACCACATGGGGTCCAGGGGCCAGATCACATGGGGTCCAGGGGCCAGACCACACGGGGTCCAGGGGCCAGATCACACGGGGTCCAGGGGCCAGACCACACGGGGTCCAGGGGCCAGATCTCACGGGGTCCTATAATTTTGTAGTAATGACTTTGGTGGTTGTTAGGGGAAAAAATGGGATGGATTGCAGAAGGCATGCTTTAGATAGAAAAGAAGTGGAACTTCTGTCTCTGAAAATCTTTTTTTTTTCCTTTTAAAATCAAGTTTATTGAGGTATAATTTACATACAACAAATGCGCTCATTTTAAGAGGACAGTCAGATGAGTTTTGGCAAATGTATATATCCCTGTCACCATCACCAGAATCAAGATAAAGAATATTTCCATCAGCCTCAAAAGTTCCCTTGTTCCCTTTTGCAGTCAGTGCTCACCCCCTGACCCCCACCAGAGCCAGGAGCTCACTGGAATTGGGGACTCATTATTTTTAATGTGGGCTTTAAGGACCTAGATCTGTGCTGCCTGATATGGTAGCCACTAGCCAAATGTGGCTACTTTAATTGAATTTAAATCAAATTAAATGAACAATTCAGTCCCTCAGTTGCACTAGCCATATTTCAAGGGCCTAATAGCCATATGTGGCTAGTGGCTGCCATATTGGACAGGACGGGTATAGGACTTTTCCATCACTGTAGGCAGTTTTATTGGGCAATGTTGAGATGTCACCCTGGTGGAATGTGACCTTCACCACACAGAGATAGGCCAAGCAGTCTGAAAACCGAGTAAGCCATACATGTCACAACACCCAGCTTTATGTTACTATCTGTGTTTATTACCTTTATCACCAAGTAATTAATAAAGCCATGCTTGGGCCAGGGTGTTTAAGGAGAATGGTATGATGATGGCAACAGTAACTATGGAGTTGTTTATTGCATAGAAATTCTTTCTCCATTACTAAGTTTCAAGGATGTCCTATTTTTATTAAGGACATGCCTTTATAACTTATAAGGCACAATCTTGTTTTAAGTAAAATTAAACCTCAAAATCATAGTCTTACTAAATCTATGTGTGCGTGTGTGTATGTGTATGTGTGTGTGTGTGTGTGTGTTTTGGAAGGGGGGATTCTAAAGCAAATATGCTGAAATAGAAACATTTGTTAAAACTAGTAGTGGTTTTTATATTATTTTTCTGTACACTCTTGAATGCTTGAAATATTTTTTTTAAAGTAGGCTTTCATTTTAAATATTGGACAAGAATATTTAATGTTATCAAGATTGTTCATGATGTGATTAAAGAATACAGGTTAGGGCTTCCCTGGTGGCGCAGTGGTTGAGAGGCCGCCTGCCGATGCAGGGGACACGGGTTCGCGCCCTGGTCCAGGAGGATCCCACATGCCGCAGAGTGGCTGGGCCCGTGAGCCATGGCCGCTGAGCCTGCGCGTCCGGAGCCTGTGCTCCGCAACGGGAGAGGCCACAGCAGTGAGAGGCCCGCGTACCGCAAAAAAGAAAAGAAAAAAAAAAAAGAATACAGGTTAAGGACTTCCCTTGTGGTCCAGTGGCTAAGACTCTGCGCCCCCAATGCAGGGGGCCCAGGTTCAATTCCTGGTCAGGGAACTAGATCCCACATGCTGCAACTAAAACCCAGTGCAGCCAAATAAATAAATAAAATATTTTTTAAAAAATACAGGTTAAAAACAGTATGCACAGTAGTATAGCATAACGGTAAGAATAGCCTAAGAGTCAGTAGAGCATAATAGTTACATGTACTCTGGAGCCAGACTACTTGGTTTTAATCTTAATTATGTCCCTTATTAGCAATGACACATTGAGTAAGTTACTTAACTTCTCTGTGCTTCAGTTTCCTTATCTGTAAAATAAAAATGATAAGAATAGTACCTGGCTCATAAAGATATTATAAGGATTAAGTAAATATATGTAAGGATCCTGGTGCACAGTAGAGGCTCAGTAAGTGGTAACAGCTGTTATGATAAGGCTGAGGATGAGGATGATACAATTTTGGTTTCTTAAAAAAGGATACTCCCCCTTTTGTTTTAGAAAAAAGAACTTGAACAGTCCATCAGAAATGTTAACAACTGTAACCTCTAATTGATAACAGACTTATTTTAATTTTCTTCTTTTTTACTTATAGACATTCTACATCAAGTAATTCTTTTTGTACTTAAAACAATAGAAACACAGAAACAAAATCTTGGCTTTAAGCCCTTCCCCAAAAGTGCCCTACAGCCTGGTAAGCAGTGATTTTCAAAGTGTGATCTTTGGACCAGTAGCATCAGCAGAACCAGACAACTTGCTAGAAATGCAAATTCTCAAGGTCCACCCCAAATGTACTCATTCTGGAGTGGAGCCCAGCAATCTGTTTTAGCTTTATATTCGATTCTGACACTCACTAAAGTTTGAGAACTACTGTGCTAAGGCATAACTTGTAGCTCTGTACTTGACCTCTCTCACCTTTATATAGTGATAAATACTGCACATCATTCTTCCTCAAATACTCTGCAACTCTTGTTTGCAATGTCCTTTCCACCCTTGGACATACCTGCTTCGTGAACCTTTTGAGAGCTATTGCTCCTATCCTCAGTTACTGCCTGGCAATAGAAAATGCAAATGCCTTCTGCAGCCAGGCAGGTAATTTGTCTCAAGGGGGCCTGGTGTACGACCTTAAAGAGTGAAGTGCTGGCCACTGCCCAAAGATGTTCACAATTTTTTTTTTTTTTTTTTTTTTTTTTTTGTGGTACGCGGGCCTCTCACTGTTGTGGCCTCTCCTGTTGCGGAGCACAGGCTCCGGACGCGCAGGCTCAGCGGCCATGGCTCATGGGCCCAGCCGCTCTGCGGAATGTGGGATCTTCCCGGACCGGGGCAAGAACCCGTGTCCCCTGCATCGGCACGCGGACTCTCAACCCCTGCGCCACCAGGGAAGCCCCACAATTTTTTGAAAAGTTAAACTGCTGCTGGCCAAACAAAAACACACCTAAGCCAAGTTTGGCTACTGGCCACCATTTACACTCACTTCTTGGCTAATTCTCTTTCAAATCACTAAGCAGCTATGATGTAGTGGCAAGAGTGAGTGCTGAACATGGAAGAAAACCTTGATTTGAAGCCCAGCTCTGCTACTTGCTAGCAGGGTGGTAATAATGATAATAATCTTAACCTCTCAGAGTTAAATCTTCTCATCTGTATAATAAGGACAATACTACCTATCTCACAGGATTGTTTTAAAGATTAAGATAATATACTTAAAAACACCTGCCATATAATAAGTCCTCAATAAATTTTTCATAGCATTTGTGGTGTTTAGTTTCTTGTATTGTTTTGATTATATGCTTTATTCTACTTGTACTTATGAACCACTTAGTTTAGCCTATTTATCCTACTAGACTCTAGGCTCCTTTGGGACAGGGATGGCCTTCTGCATCCCTTTAAGTTCCTACAATACCTACTTCAGTAATTAAGTCCCTCTCACATCCACCTCAAGCTTCGACAAAAGCTTGTGATTGTCTGGGGTAGGGATCTGGAGTGACAGAGTCAATTCTCAGTAGAGATGTACATTTCATATGAGAAAGTATGTGGCTTGCTTCTAACAATCCCCAAAGTTAGGCTTCCCTTCTGTTTCCAACATAAAAGAGGAAAAACGATGATGGTTATTCTGTTAAGTGGAGGCCTTTTGCTTTTCACAGTTACCAGGTTTGTTAAAAGCAATACAGGATGTTCAGAAGTGCCATACTAGAAATTATGAAGAAAACGGGTTTCAGTTTTAACTTAATTTTGACAATTCAGATACAAGTGATGCTGTGTAGGTATCAGAAGAGCTAACATTAGGTGCCCAGATCATTCTTCCCATCTGGAATAGTGAGGCAAGAACAAGAGCTATTATTTATCCCACAAAGAAGGTTATTAGGCAATTAATATCATGGGATTTGGGGAAGAGGAAGGAAGCATGTGTATCTCACATAAGCAGGTTAGAGGCTTTCTGCACTCCTATGGCTTTATAAGAAACAGAATGTCATATTTTGTCCTAACAAAATTTTCTTTTTCTTACTTTATAGGTACCCAGGCCTAAGTGCCTGTAAAGAATTAATTTCACATATTGAATTTGGCCTGGTTAATATCATTTTAACATATTATTTATGTTAGCTTTCTTACCGTCACAGACTCATTAAATAAATGACTTTCAGGTTAAATGACCTACTTTCAGAACTGTTTGAAAACTTACCTCCTCTACCTCCCCCCATTAACTATGCTTTGTACCAGGGTATTTCTATATTTTTCCCTCAAAAGTATAATCCTTAAAAGTAGGACAACTATAGTAACAAATGGGTTTAGGTATCAAATTTAGTTTGGGAAGAATGTTTCTAACTAATCTAGGTTCCATATAGGTAAAGGAACACTGGACCAGTCAAATGGATTGTGCTTGAGAAGCCAGGGAAAGGCTACCCATTTCTTCAGTAGGGTAGGAAGTAGTTATTCTGTGAAGGCACAATTCAGAATGAAATACTCAGACGCAATTTTAAAAATCTATTTCACTGTTCGCATGTATCATCAATAAGGAAAATTTTGCTTGGTGGTATTGACATGAAAGTACATGACAGTGTTAGAACTGCACACTTGCTGTTATCTTTCCTGTGCTCTGAGGCTTTCATCATGAGAAAAATACAATTTCACTGCAGGTGTAAATTCTCAGTCACAGTAGAAAATAATTTCCACTTAAAGGGCATATCTAATTTCTCAACTTATAAAGAATTAAAAATCAGTTCCAAGACCGCTTGTGTAGTTTACCACCAAACTACTGTCAGAATAGAAATAAACAAAATTTCCTGCATGAATTAATTCTTTAAGAAAAACTTTATTGAAAATTATTCCCTTCAAGATAAATAACATTACCTATTTGTATGGAGGTAACATTATTTTTGCAGGGGCCAGGTAGAACTGGGCAAGAAAATAATTAACATTTAAAGGATTTCCCAGGACTTCTGTGGCGGTCCAGTGGTTGGGACTGCGCTCTTCCACTGCAGAGGGTGTGGGTTCGATCCCCGGTCGGGGAACTAGGATCCCGCATGCCCCACTGCGTGGACAAAAGACTTAACTTGCTGATTCACATTATGTAAATGTTGTTGTTCTTATTATTCATGTGATGACTGGTGTGTGAATAGCAGGTGTGGTGCTTGCAGGGAAAGAAAAATAAACCTTTAAAAAACTATAAAGGATTTCTCTTTGAAACACATTTCTTTAGAAGAAAATTGTAGACAATAATTAGGTGAAAGGCAGTACTAATACCTTTTAGGAATGTCTATTTTACAGACGATTCATTTCAAAGCATCAAATTCTATTTACTCAAAAAACTTAACAAAGTAAACAGTAGCCTTGGCAGCTACAGAAAACTCGAATGGCCTCATGGACTGCGCTGATGTATCTATTTTGTGCCAAATGTTTCAGAAATTTTGAGGCAGTTCACTTATCTAAGGTTTCAGAAAGCAAGAGTTTCCAGAATTATAAGTGAAAGGAGCTGACTGTACAATATTAAAATAATACTAGCTTTCAATTAACATATGAATGTGTTTGGCGTGAAGAGGCAGTTGCCTAGCACACAAGAAATAAAATAAAGTTCTGTGGCCTCCTTAAGGGTAAACATCCTTACAGCCCCTTGAGTCACTACGGGGAGATCCCGAGGCCTAACAAAAGGTCTGTGCTTAACAGCTCCTTTTTTCTCTTGTAGGAAGTAGTATAAAAAGCACTCCGGGGCTTCCCTGGTGGCACAGTGGTTGAGAATCTGCCTGCCAATGCAGGGAACACGGGTTCGAGCCCTGGTCTGGGAGGATCCCACATGCCCCGGAGCAACTAGGCCCGGGAGCCACAACTACTGAGCCTGCGCGTCTGGAGCCTGTGCTGCGCAACAAGAGAGGCCGCGATAGTGAGAGGCCGGCGCACCGCGATGAAGAGTGGCCCCCGCTTGCCACAACTAGAGAAAGCCCTCGCACAGAAACGGAGACCCAACACAGCAAAAATAAATAAATTAATTAATAAACTCCTACCCCCAACATCTTCTTAAAAAAAAAAAAAAGCACTCTGTGTCTGAGAGATCCTGGTGATTTGACCTTGGACAAATAACTTAATTACTTCTAGTCTGTTTCCGTAACTGTAAATGGAGCCAACAATACCTGGTAAAGATATTACAGGCGTGAGGATGAGATGATATATGAGATCATGTTTTGTAAACTATAAAGCAAGGGTAACCAGAAATTAGTTATAGAATACCGGTTATATAATACCGGAAACTATTTTATATAATACTCTCCTAACATTTCCTGCCTATGTCCCTGTCTGTAAAATGGGTACAGATCTAGGTCCAAAAGCCTGTGAACTTGAGCAAGTCATTTCCCTTCTGGACGTGTGTTTCCTAGCAAGGTTATTATTACATTATGAACATCAAATGATATCGTGTATGTAAATGCTGTGACAGGCATATATCAAGAACGCAATAAATGATAGCTGTTATTACTCTCTGAGGGTAAGATTGTAAGGATCAAACAATATTATATATACTTAAAAAGCTTTGAATATGTATTTAAATTCTGTACACATCCAAGGTATTGTTATTTGTACTGTAAACGGCAAAGACGTACATGGAACGAGGAAACAAATGGCGCCTCAATGACTCCAGTGAGGGGGAAAAGGCAGAAAAGGGGGCTCAGGAGCCTCGGCGGCTTGTAATAGCGGTGGGAATGAGAAGAGAGGAGTGTGATAGAAGAAAAAAAAAGAAAAAACTTTAAAAAATACTCTGAGAATCAATTCACTATTCTCCCCCTCTTTCTCTTATGACCTCCAGCCTAGATTAGACCATTTCATTCAACTTCCCATCCCGCCATGTCGCTGGACATTTATTTACTGTACCTTCTTCACTGAGAGCCTTTCATTCCCCTCCCCTTCTAGGAGTCGTGAACTTCAGAACCTCTGCCTCCGACACCCATTCCCTTTAACTCTGTTATTAACCAAGCTTCCCTATATTCTTCCCTCCGCCTAAGCGGGAAGTGAGGCTGGTCGCACCGCAGGGCATCCTAGGAAATGTGGTCTCTCATACTCATTTTGCTTGGGCCCCAGAGTGGGGAAGACGACAGAAGACATACAGTTAAAACTACAACTCCCGGCAGGCAACGTGAGCGACTCTCCGCCTTTCTGCTCCCATTTCGAGTGCCTTCCTCTTCCTCCTCTCCGCAGGCGCCGAACCGCTTGGCTTCATGGTATTTGTAATTCTTTATGGACCCAGGATCCTAGCACTTGATGGCCAGGAGAGAGGCTAGAAGACTCTAATTCCCAGAGGGCAGAGCGAAAGGTGCGCCTGCGCAGTCTCAGTGAGGGCGTGTATGTGTGTCTGAGGGAGAGAGAGCGAGAGCGAGTGAGTGTGAGTGCGGGCTAGGGTGGCGGCCGTTACGTTCGGGGCAACGGCTTCGGCAGTGGAGAAGTAAGAAGAGAAACAACGTCCGGCGCTTCCGCCTTCGCTTAGGAGGAGGAGGAGCTGGTAGGGAAAGGAAAGTGATTCGCCCTGGGCCTGGACTAGACCGAGTCGGACCGGCGGGGGTCTGGCTATGAGCCTTTGAGGGTCGCTTGGGACTCGGAGCGAGACTCGGGAGCCGAGAGCTATGTCTCAGCCGCCGCCGCCGCCTCCGCTGCCGCCGCCGCCTCCTCCCCCAGAGGCTCCGCACACTCCGCCGTCCCTGGCGGCGACGGCGGCGGCTGCTCCGGGAGTGCTCTCGAAGCGGAGAGACCGGAGAATCCTCTCCGGGAGCTGCCCGGATCCGAAGTGCCAGGCGCGTCTGTTCTTCCCGGCCTCCGGTTCTGTCAGCATCGAGTGTACCGAGTGCGGACAGCGGCACGAGCAGCAACAGCTGCTGGGGGTGGAGGAGGTGACCGACCCGGACGTAGTGCTGCACAACCTGCTGCGGAACGCGCTGCTCGGGGTGACAGGGGCACCCAAGAAGAACACGGAATTGGTAAAGGTGATGGGCCTTTCCAACTACCACTGCAAGTTGCTGTCGCCCATCTTAGCTCGCTACGGAATGGACAAGCAGACAGGCCGGGCTAAGCTTCTCCGGGACATGAACCAGGGCGAGCTGTTCGATTGCGCTTTACTGGGGGACCGCGCCTTCCTCATCGAACCAGAGCATGTGAACACGGTGGGCTATGGCAAGGACCGCTCCGGAAGCCTCCTGTATTTGCATGACACGCTTGAGGACATCAAGCGGGCCAATAAAAGTCAGGAATGCCTCATTCCAGTGCATGTGGACGGGGATGGACACTGCCTGGTGCATGCTGTGTCCCGGGCTCTAGTAGGCCGGGAGCTCTTCTGGCATGCCTTGAGAGAGAATCTTAAACAGCACTTTCAGCAGCACCTGGCCCGGTATCAAGCCCTGTTCCATGACTTCATTGATGCTGCTGAGTGGGAGGACATTATCAATGAGTGTGACCCTCTGTTTGTACCACCTGAGGGTGTCCCCTTGGGCCTGAGGAACATCCACATATTTGGCCTTGCCAACGTTCTGCATCGCCCTATTATTCTGTTAGATTCACTCAGTGGCATGCGAAGCTCTGGTGATTATTCAGCCACCTTTCTGCCAGGGCTCATCCCTGCAGAGAAGTGCACTGGGAGAGATGGTCATTTGAACAAACCCATCTGTATTGCCTGGAGTAGCTCTGGTAGAAACCATTATATCCCCTTGGTAGGCATAAAAGGGGCTGCTTTGCCCAAACTGCCTATGAATTTGCTTCCTAAAGCATGGGGTGTGCCTCAGGACCTCATTAAGAAGTACATCAAACTTGAGGAGGACGGTGGTTGTGTTATTGGAGGAGACAGAAGTTTGCAGGATAAATACTTACTTAGGCTTGTTGCTGCTATGGAAGAAGTCTTTATGGACATACACGGTATCCATCCTAGTCTGGTGGCTGATGTCCATCAGTATTTCTACAGGAGGACAGGGGTGATAGGAGTTCAGCCTGAAGAAGTCACAGCAGCTGCTAAAAAAGCAGTAATGGATAATCGCCTTCACAAATGTTTGCTCTGTGGTGCCCTTTCTGAACTTCATGTTCCTCCAGAGTGGTTGGCTCCGGGAGGGAAACTGTATAACCTGGCGAAAAGTACTCATGGACAGCTGAGGCCTGACAAAAATTATAGCTTTCCCTTGAACAATTTGGTTTGCTCATATGATTCAGTGAAAGATGTTCTGGTACCAGACTACGGATTGAGTAACCTGACAGCGTGTAATTGGTGCCATGGCACATCTGTGCGAAGAGTCAGAGGAGATGGGTCTATTGTGTATTTGGATGGGGACAGAACTAATGCTAGGTCCACTGGTGGCAAATGTGGTTGTGGATTCAAACATTTTTGGGATGGTAAAGAGTATGACAATCTACCAGAAGCTTTTCCTATTACTTTGGAATGGGGTGGAAGAGTGGTCAGAGAAACAGTATATTGGTTCCAGTATGAAAGTGATGCGTCTTTGAATAGTAATGTTTACGATGTTGCCATGAAACTTGTTACCAAGCACTTTCCAGGTGAATTTGGGAGTGAAATCCTAGTTCAGAAAGTTGTCCACACTATATTGCATCAGACTGCCAAAAAGAATCCTGATGATTACACTCCTGTAAATATAGATGGTGCTCATGCCCAAAGGGTTGGAGACGTACAAGGACAAGAGTCAGAGTCCCAGCTCCCAACTAAAATTATTCTTACCGGACAGAAAACAAAAACTTTGCACAAGGAGGAGTTAAACATGAGTAAGACTGAAAGAACTATTCAACAGAATATTACGGAACAGGCTTCTGTAATGCAGAAACGGAAAACAGAGAAGTTAAAACAAGAACAAAAGGGGCAGCCCAGGACTGTTTCTCCCAGTACCGTTCGTGATGGTCCTTCTTCTGCACCTGCCACCCCTACCAAGGCTCCCTATTCACCGACCACTTCGAAGGAGAAGAAGATCCGCATAACAACTAATGATGGACGACAGTCCATGGTTACACTTAAGTCTTCAACAACGTTTTTTGAACTTCAGGAAAGCATAGCCAGAGAATTCAACATTCCTCCATATTTACAGTGTATTCGATATGGCTTTCCTCCTAAAGAGTTAATGCCACCCCAGGCAGGAATGGAAAAGGAGCCAGTTCCTTTACAACATGGTGACAGAATTACAATAGAGATTCTAAAAAGTAAAGCCGAAGGGGGTCAGTCTGCGGCAGCACACTCGGCCCACGCTGTGAAACAAGAAGAGAGTGCTGTCACTGGTAAACTGTCATCTAAGGAACTTCAGGAGCAAGCTGACAAAGAAATGTACTCCTTGTGTCTTTTAGCAACGTTAATGGGTAAGATCAATTTAACTCAGACAGTATTTCTTAATTGTGAATGTAATATGCTGAGTTTTTCTGATGTCTTCATGGAAAAAAATGGTCATCCTAAAAACTATCTGATTATATATTTTAGAAGAAAATTATTTTCTTTCGTCTTTTGACAGTTAGTGGATAGATGTTAGTGTGATTTTCTGTTGAGTAAATATTAGGAAAACGTAACTAAGAAAGTGAAAGTAGTCCCTTAATTGTCACCAGATTATTTAAATATAACGTATGCTTGTAATTGTTTTTTTAAAAATAGGCTTGTAATGGATCCACTTAAAGGCTTTTTCATTTTTTCCCCCTTGGCTCTATTGAGCCTGCCCACCTTGTCCCTTTTCATTTATTTTTAAATTTCATTTTCCTGCGTGTCATGTGATTTCAGGACTTCCTGTTTGATGAATTGCAGTTTCTGGGTTTATATGCTCACTGTACTCCCACCTAATGGTCTCTCTCATCCATTTCCTGTTCTCCCTTTCCCAGTTCATCACATTTTTCTTATTTGTACATTAGGATTTGTGTTTAAGTCATTTCCTTGCTCGGTGACTCTTTGCCATGAATTGTAATGAACTATTATAACTGATGAGAACATAAGGAACCGAGGTAGATATTAATGGGGTTGCTTAAGAAGCATTTCTTTTTAATAATTCAACACAAATTAAAGGAAAATATATTATCAATCAAATATATGATTTAAAGCTTTAGATAATTTGGGAAATAATCCAATGGTGTACTTTTTACGTTATTTTTTATTGATTAATCTTTGTTTTTAAATTACTGTTAATATGCTTTATTAAGGCTTGAAATAGAAGTAAAATTGAAATATATTACATATTAGAGGGGCCTTATTTTTGCTGAGATGAGAGCTTTCAACTGGAAAAGTGATCTGGGTTTTGATTGTGTTTTCTAAGGGTACTAAATATCAGTGAATTGGTCCTTGACCTTCCAAAAAGAAGATTATTTATTTCTGGCTTGTTAAGTTTGGGGGCCTAGTAGTTAATAGGGAATCTAAAAGCCCTATACAAATTTATAACTTAATATTGCTGACTTTATTTTGGCAGACATAGTCATTGAATTGGGGGCTATGTCAAGAAATGTACTAGCTAGGCACTTTGCATTTTTTCTGTCTCTTAAGAGTTTTTAGTTTCTTAGAGACTGTGTGGAATAAAGGAAAAGATTGTGAATTTTGGAGTGAGAAAGACCTAGAATTTGAATTCCAGCTCCACTACTTGTTAATTTAGTGATTTCAGGCGAGCTGCTTAACTCCCCAGTAGTACTTCAGTTGCCTCCTATACACAAGATACCCCTTGTAGTTGGTACATAGGGCAACAGCAAAGTACTCCCAGAACTCTGAAAATTTAATAACATCATTCACAACAGAATGGATAAACTTAGATATGTGTTGAAGGCACTCCTAAGAAATCCAACAATCTCCCAGGTCAAAACAGGAAAAGAGGTCTTTCTCCATAGAAGAGGAACTCTAGAGCATGTGGCTCATATATAACCTTGGATGTTCAGCACCTGGTATGGTGCCCAACAGGGAGTGGGCACTTTGAAATGTTTTTTTTTTGATTGAATTAAATAGATGACATTAACATATCCAAAGAAAGGCTGTGTCAGCAGAAATGGAATGGATGGTCAGCACTGAACACTGAAAAAGAGTTGAAAAGCAGAGTTTGGCAATGTTTATACACTGCTATACAAGGGGAAAAGATACTTCAACTGGGGTTCGTGAAAATTCTGGTAACTAGAAAGGTAGTCTCAGTTGAGGGGCAGGAATATTTGATCAGTCCTCACCGTGGCCTGGCTCAAAGATCTGAATCCCGTTACTGATTGCACAGTCACCAAGCATCTAGTCTGATCACTCATTTAGCTTCCTGACGTAAGTATTGATAATACAGGTGAGAGTGCAGGTGAGGATTATATTCACTTGGAAGGCTGTGTTCTCCATGTAGATTAATAAATTGGCACGGGTGAGATTATGATCAGTAGTCTAAAAGTCTGGCCAGCATAATATGTTGCATAATGAAAATTAGTGAAATATAATTCTCGTTTACAGTTAGTCACTTTTTGAGGTTGGATTGAGGTTTCTGAACCTGAACATCTGAGTACTGGACTGTGGACTGCAATGAGTTGACCAAGATAACGTCTTCCTGTTACGATCTCTTCCCTCTTCACCTCCAGCATTTATGTTGCTGCCCCTACAAACCCACACATTTCTTTAAGCCTCCCCCTTCTACTCCTGACACAAAATTTAAGCATAAAAAGAGTGTTTTGCTAATTTTATGGTGGTGGTTCTTGAGAGACTTTCTGCTTTAAAGTACTAAGACAGTGCCTGCCCTGTATTAGTTCCCCGATAAACATTAGTTTTCTACCTCTAATTCTCTCATAACTGTATTTGAATTACATAGAAGATTTGTTTGGTTTTTTTTTGGCCCCCTGGTTTGTGGGATCCTAGTTCCCAACCAGAGATTGAACCCATGCCCCCTGCAGGGGAAGTGCAGAGTCCTAACCACTGGACTGACAGGGAATTCCCTGGAAGATGTTCTTAATTAAAAGTGATGGTTTGTAAAAATGTCAATTTGGGGTTAGCTAAGTAAGTACACACAACCCTATGTAAAGAGTGCTGAGGAACTCTTGATGTTTAGATTGGAGAGGGCTGGAAAATGGAAAACGGTGGTTTATTTAGAAAATTGCAAATTTCAAAGTGCAGAAATAACTTTGTGAATTACCAAATGTGAGCTAAGCTGCTGGTATGTTGGTTTAGAAAATACCTCATCAAGCTTTCTTCTGTTCAGATAGCTGCCTCCTTCTCACTTAGGTTAGGGCTTTACCACTTTCTTAAAGAGGTTGTCTCCTGACCACCTTATCTAAGGGTTTGAGAGACCTTTGCTAAACCACTCTATTACTGCTCCCTGTTCAATTCCCTCTTAGCACCTGTTATAAGTTTTCATTATCTTGTTTGTTGGTTTACTTACTCATTTGCCTCCCCCATTATAAACTCCACAGAGGCAGAGACAGTAGCCTGTTTTATTCACCGATGAATACTTTATCACCTAGTACAGGCCCTGGCACTTATTAGGTGCCAAGTACATGCTTGTTGAATGAATGAATGCAGATTATGTCAGCAAAATGAACATCTGCTGTGAGCTAGAGACTGTGCTGTAGGTACAAAGATGAATGAGACATGGTCCTTGCCCTCCATAAACTTACCTGCAGGGTCTCAACTGAGGGCATCCCATACTTTTATAGTTTTCATTTATAATTTTTATACATAGAGAAAAGGAAGCTGGAGATCTGTTGATGAAAGCTATAAAAGTATGGGGGAGATATATAGATATATAGATATAGGATTGTGTGTCTTCATTAAATAGGCTGACTTCTTGATAGGCAGGGACGTGTGTGTTGCCTTTCTGTTTTTAAGTAGGATATTTATTAAATAGAATTTATATCTATTATTATTTGTACCAACAAGACTGAGTACATCAATCTTTTGCTCAGTTCATGGAACTAGTCACTTTGAATCTAACAATGGTAGTTTAAAATGAAATAACAGTGTTCTACCTGTAATATTTCACAGATTTTAATCTGCTTTATCCAGACCACTTGGACATTATTAAACAGTTTTTTCAGTCTGAAAAATAATGTAATCTGCATTCATTCATTCAACAAGCATGTACTGTTATCTTCATTACTTGTACAGTATGTGAGTGACTCTAACTCTAGCATTGCAAAATATGTAATTAAATTTTCTTATAGACCAGTTTTTTGTGGATTCTATTTTGTGGTAGATATGACAGATAGTAGTACATCATCCACCATAAATACTAGGCTAATTTCTTTTTTATTAATATTGTATTCCACTAACTTTTTAGTTAATTTTCTCTTTTAAGAGATAAAGACAGATTTGTGAAAAACGGTTTGTCAGTTTTATACATACTTTGTCAGAGTTGCTGTAATGGAATTAGGCTATTTGTGAGATATTTACCCCACTTACAAAGGTTAGCATCCTTTCAGGGGTTGAGAAACTTGTGTGATTTTTATATAACTTCTGTCTTTCTCAAAGAACTGTATGAGTTTTTAGTATACATTTTTAAATTACACAATATTTTATAATTTCATAGTACTTCTTGATGTTGTAACTGCCTTGGGCTTTTCCAAAATCACACGTGATATTCAAACACTTATTTTTAAGATGACTTGGGGTCTGAATATCATTGCATCTTGAATTTTTTCTTCAAATATTGGGTGAAGGACAGTTTCAAATCTAGATAGGACGTAATGCATCTGTTATTCTTAACATACTCTCTGGTAACCCTTCCAGTTGATTTGTAGACAGCATATTTCTAATGGGGGAGCTGTCATAAAGTTGAAAAAAAAGAATGCGTATAGATGTATCTTAAGGTAAATATGTATGTCGTAAATGGTGATTTTATAATATCATACTTTGAAGATTAAGTTAAACATCGATTCTATTTCTTTTTTACTTCACATTTTTTCAATTATAATATTATTTTTAAAAATTCAAAGAACTCAAGTATGTATAAAGTAGAATATAGTAGTTCTCTTTAACATTTGCACTCCCCAGAGAGAATCAGACTCTGTGTGTGTGTGTGTGTGTGTGTGTGAGATAAATATATCTTTTAATGGCTGATGATGACACTAAAAGACACTTAAGGGACTGAGTATAAGGAGAGAAACAAGCATGCCTATCTTAGAAATGGTTTTGACTATTGATAAGGTAGATACATTTTTAGATGGGAGGATCTGCAGGAAGGGTGGAGAGATGGCAACAATTTTTCTCAGCTAATGAATACCTTTAGGATTCTTCTAGTAGAAACAGCCCCATGTTCCTACTTTAAATTTACATTTTGGTCAGTTTATTTTATGGTAATAGGAACTTGAGTTCAGAATTAACTTAGGTATTTTGGGGGGGAACTTAATAATATACTTCATATATTTTTTATTTGTTTTGTTTTTTTAATAATATATTTCATATAGATGTTAGATTTTAAAATTTACTCGTTGAAACTTCAAATTGCTTTTTTAAATATCTAAAGTTAGAAAATTGGAACGATCTTTTTTTTTTTTTTTTTTTTTTCGTATGTGGGCTTCTCACTGTTGTGGCCTCTCCCGTTGCGGAGTACAGGCTCCGGACGCGCAGGCTCAACGGCCATGGCTCACGGGCCCAGCCGCTCCGCGGCATGTGGGATCTTCCCAGACCGGGGCACGAACCCGTGTCCCCTGCATCGGCAGGCGGACTCTCAACCACTGCGCCACCAGGGAAGCCCGGAACGATCTTTTAAACTCACTTTTAACCCATGATTTTGTTATTAGTAGTAAAAATTAGAAAAACAATGATATTTTTTAAATGTTTAATTTTAACATACTTTAAAAAAAATTACCTCTTATTAAAGAGGAAAAAAAATTAGATAACCAAAAGAAAAAAACATCCATAATATCACTGCCATATATAGTAACTACTGTTCAGGTGAGGGAACTGAAGACTATTAGGAAGGATTCAAGGAAGACGAGGTATGAACAGAGGTTACCTATGGTGGTGGTGTAGACTTTTTTCTACATTTATACATATATGCAGTATGTTCAATATAAGTATTTTGCTGTTGTACTATGAAGAAACAGTTGAATTATAAAGCAAAATTAATTGGAGACTAACAGAAAAATATGAATTAGTATAGTATTTGTTAGATGCTTTACCAAACTAGTCCTGTTCTCTAAGAATTTGCTTTCCAATGAAATGGTAGAAGAGTAATTCCCCCTCCCCCTTTTTTAAGCAGTTTTCAAATATGGTATTATTAAGTATGGTCACCATGTTGTATGTTACATCCCTGTCACTTATTTATTTTGTAACTGCAAGTTTGTACCTAAAAGCCTTTACCTTTGTTTTTGCTATGATTTTGTTTTATTAGATTCATGAAGAGGTACAGATGGTACCATTAGCTAACATTTTATCCATATAACATTAAAGAGCAATTGTCGTTGTGCTGCTTCAATTAAGTTTTTCATGGACATCTCTCAGGCATTATTAAAAGAAAAAACCTCATTTATGCTAGTATTCATTTCACGAATTCTGAGTGCTACTATCTCTCCAGCATTGTGCCAGGCCCGGGAATAGAAAGTGAAATAGGCCACTGACCTTTTCCTGTCTCTGAAAAGCTTCTGGACTAGAAGGGGAAACAGAAAAGTAAACTGAGTGAACCTGCAGTGTGATCAGGGCTGTGGTGTTCATATGCATGGGAGCATTAAGGAGGGTACCTACCTAACCACCACTGAAGAAGAATCCTAGAGGAAGTGACACCTAAACTGAGTTTTAAAGAATACATAGCTATTACTGGTCTTTGGGGAACCGGAGCAATTTGGTGGTGTTGCTTTGTAGAAATCAAGTTAGGATATGATGAGAGAGCTGTGAGATAGGAGCAAGGGTAAGGAATCTTCGGCTGCCTTTTATGCCGTGAGAAAGGAGCTTGGACTTACCATATGGTTAGGTGGAACCATTAAAGGTTTAACTCTGAAGGCTGTACGGAGGAGAGATTTGAGGAGAGTAAGATTAGAGGGAAAACCAATTTTGAGGCGGTGGCAGTGCTTCAGGCAGGAGATGGGCCTGAACCAGGTCAGTTGTAGAAGGAATGGAGAGAAATGTAGCAGAGAGCCATCTGTGACTGATGGGGGACTTGTGCAGTGTCACAATCCTTGCTTCCTGATCTCTGATCCCTTTTCTTGGTTCTGTTTGCAACAAACATGACTTCAGTGGAAGTGTGTATATACCAAAGGAAATAATTTGCCTAGTTTTTCTTTCAACCAGTTGTTGATGCCATGGATTTCTATAAGAAGAGAGTATGGATAGTTCTGCCTAATTTGTTGTAGTGTAGTCCTCTAGTAGGAAAGATAAAAGTTAACCTTTCTTTGTTAAAATGAACTTTAAAAAGTCCTGACTGTAAAAGCAGTACATACACATTATCAGATTAGAAAATAATGAAAGTATAAGGAAACAAAAATAACCATATTTCACAAACCAAAAGTAACTCTTATGTTCCTTCCATTCTTTATTAAATTCTTGAACAGTGGTTATCATTCTTAACTTTTTATTTGAAACTTCTTATTGATAATAGGCACTGTCAAAGGATGTTCTTGAAAAATACATTTTTGTGAAATAGTGGGTTGCTTATAGCTATTTTGTGGGCTTCTAATGTTTATTCTAAATCTCATCAATAGGTCATTTCCCCCCTAAATTTCTGTTTTAAAAAGTCAACTTAGGCTTCCCTGGTGGCGCAGTGCTTGGGAGTCTGCCTGCCGATGCGGGGGACACGGGTTCGTGCCCCAGTCTGGGAGGATCCCGCGTGCCGCGGAGCGGCTGGGCCTGTGAGCCATGGCCGCTGAGCGTCTGGAGCCTGTGCTCCGCAGCGGGAGAGGCCACGGCAGTGAGAGGCCCGCGTACCGCAAAAAAAAAACAAAAAAAAAAAAACAAAAAGTCAACTTAGCAACAACAAAATACATTAATTACTTATCTTCAGTCTACCTATTCACTTTTCTCCTAGCCCTTTCCATCTGTTTTTATTAGTTTTAACCTAAATATAGAATACATTTTTTATATTCTACTTTAAAAACATAGTATCTTTCTATAACCTTTTCTGTTGTTCTAGTCCACAGTTGCATACTAGTTTACTTTGAACTGGATTGAGTCTTCATATGTATTTTGTTTAATATGTCCAGTATTGACTCATGCAGCTTTAAAGACATTTTTTTTTTTAAAGATGTTGGGGGTAGGAGTTTATTAATTTATTTATTTTTGCTGTGTTGGGTCTCCGTTTCTGTGCGAGGGCTTTCTCTAGTTGTGGCAAGCGGGGACCATTCTTCATTGCAGCGCGCAGGCCTCTCACTATCGCAGCCTCTCTTTTTATGGAGCACAGGCTCCAGACGCGCAGGCTCAGTAGTTGTGGCTCACGGGCCCAGTTGCTCCGCGGCATGTGGGATCCTCCCAGACCAGGGCTCGAACCCGTGTCCCCTGCATTAGCAGGCAGATTCTCAACCACTGCGCCACCATGGAAGCCCCTAAAGACATTTTTGAATTAGTTCCTACATTTAAAAATGGGGGGACTTACCTGGTGGCGCAGTGGTTAAGAATCTTCCTGCCAATGCAGGGGACACGGGTTAGATCCCACATGCCGCGGAGCAACTAAGCCCGTGCACCACAGCTACTGAGCCTGAGCTCTATAGTCCGTGAGCCACAACTACTGAGCCCACGTGCCACAACTACTGAAGCCCGTGCGCCTAGAGCCTGTGTTCCGCAACAAGAGAAGCCACTGTGATGAGAAGCCCATGCACTGCAATGAAGAGTAGCCCCTGCTCGCCGCAACTAGAGAAAGCCTGCGCGCAGCAATGAAGACCCAGCACAGCCATAAATAAATAGATAGATAGATAGATAGAAGACATTAAAAAGAGGGGGGAGAATTAAACATTAAAAACCTGGATTTCTGGCTTCTCTTGAAATGCCATTTGATATTGAAACATTGGGCCTCTACTTTTCCATGACAGCACTTGGCAATGGCTGCCATCTTTAGATGGACCATGCATTTTCTAGTCATGTTCCCTCATTCCATATCGCTTCCTGTATGTTGTATTACACCAGACTGCATCACTCACTTAGGAGATCTGCCTTGCGATCTCTGTTCAAGGCTAATCCGTATTAAAGCAAGCCTGGGTTGAACTCTCTTGTTAGTTGCTAATACTGTATCTTTATTTTACAGGAGAAGATGTATGGTCTTATGCAAAGGGGCTTCCTCACATGTTCCAGCAGGGTGGCGTATTCTACAATATTATGAAGAAAACCATGGGTATAGTTGCTTTCCGATTTTATTCTTAGATAATATCTCCACTCAAGCTATTCTAAGATTAAGAAAGTTCAGATAATATTCTTATGAAACTATTTCCAGTGTTAATATTAGGTACATATTTTTCTTTATCAGTCTGCCTAGTTAAGATGGATTATTATCCTGATATGGTCAGCTACGTTTTCTGCTATAATATTACTAAAAATCTCCTATCACTTTCTTTCTCCTGTTTTCTCATTTAACTTATGTATATGATCCTTAACAGCTAAAGACAAATTGTGAAATTAGAGGCCAATTTGTTTATAATGCTAGTGACTGTCCCAGAACCAGATAATACAGTGTTTTTTTGTTGTTGTGTTTTGACTATGATTACTATATACCTCAGTATGTTCTGGATTCTAGGAAACAGCTCACTTTACATTTATCCTCTTCTCACATTGGGTATACATTGTTTATAAAGATATGTGCAAGCATATAACTGTATCTTCACAGTTTCAAGAGAGAGGTTGCCAGTACGTATGTTTGGACCCCATGTGTTTTATCAAAAATTTGATGTGAGTACTTTTGGCCCCAGACTTTATCACTCTGGCTTATCTCACTTTCTTACCTACCTGACCTCTGTAGATATTAAGTACATAATCTCTATTTTATGTTTGTTTGTTTTCTTTCTCATGCACTTCTTTTTCCTTCTTAAAAAAACAAAACCCAACTTGGCTATTGTAGAAATGTTCAAACACATAAAAGTAGCAAGAATAACATAATGAACCCCTATTTACCTGCCACCCAGGTTCAATAATTATCAGTACACTTCTACCTACCGCATCTCAAATGGACTGTTTTAAAATAAATCTCAGACATAATTTCATCTGTAAGAACTTCTGTATGTATTTCTAAAAGTAAGCAGTTTTTTTTTCTTTTTAAAAAAGAACCATAATACCATTATCACACCTAAAAAATATGAACAGTAATTTTTAAGATATCACCAACTGTCCAGTCAGTGTTTAAATTTCCTTGTTTTTTGATTGTCTCAAAAAATGTTTTCTTTTGATTTATTGAATTGGGGACCAAGGAATAGCCAGCTGGCCAGTTGCCTTGCTTCCTTCCTTCCTTCCTCTCTCCCTCCCTCCCTCCCTCCCTTCCTTCCTAAGATAGGATTATTGAAACATAATTTGCATACAGTAAAATTCACCCTTTTTAGGAATACAGGCATGTGAATTTTGACAAATATATACAGTCATGTAACCATTACCACAATCAAGATATAGAATATTTCCACCATTCCAAAAAAGTCGCCTTGTGCCCCTTTCTAATTAATCCCTTACCTCTCCCCCTAGGCCCTGGCAACCACTGATTTGATTTCCATCTCTGTATGTTTTCCTTTTTCATATCACCATATAAATGGGACCATATAGTTTAACCTTTTGTGTCTGGCTTCTTTGATTGAGCACAGGGGTTGGCAAACTCGTACCTGTGAGCCATACCAGGCCCACTGCCTGTTGTATATAAAGTTTTATCAGAACACAACCACACTCATGTTTACATATTGTCTGTGGCTGCTTTCGCAGTGCAATGGCAGAGTTGAATAGTTGTGACAGAGACTATATGGTCTGCAAAACCTAAACTATTTACCAGCTTGCCCCTTCACAGAAAAATTTTGTCAATTTCAGTTTTTAGCCTAGTGCTTTTGAGATTCATCCGTCTGGTTGCGTGTAGTTTATTTGTTTTTTATTGCTGAGTATTATTCCATTGTATGTATGTATCACATTTAAAAAATTCCATAACCAATTGAAGGACATTTAGTTTGTTTTTAGTTTTTGGCTACTATGAATAAAGCCACTATAAACATTTGTGTACACGTCTTTGTGTGGACGTATGTTTTCACTTTTCTTTGGTAAATACCTAGGAGTGGGATTGCTGAGTAATGTGGTAAGTATATGCTCATCTTTATAAGAAACTTCCAGACCATTTTTCAGATTGGCTGGACCATTTTGTATTCCTCCAGCACTTGGTAGTATTAGTTTGGTTTTTTGGGGTTTTTTGCGGTACGCGGGCCTCTCACTGTTGTGTCCTCTCCCGTTGCGGAGCCCAGGCTCCAGACGCGCAGGCTCAGCGGCCATGGCTCACGGGCCCAGCCGCTCCGCGGCATGTGGGATCTTCCCGGACCGGGGCATGAACCCGTTTCCCCTGCATCGGCAGGCGGACTCTCAACCCCTGCGCCACCAGGGAAGCCCTCTCTTGCTTTTTTGCACTGGCTATAAATTCAGTGTTGAATAGAGTGGTGAGAGTGGATATCCTTGCCTTGTTCCTGGTCTAAGGCGGAAAGCATTCAAACCTGTAGGTTTTTCAGAAATGCCCTTTGTCAGGTTGAGGACATTCCCTTCTATTCCTAGTTTATTGATGGTTTTATAGTATTGTGAATGGATGTTGAACATTATCAGGTGCTCTTTTCCCGCATCTATTGAAATGATCTTATAAGGGCTTTCTTTTTAGTTTGTTGATAGTGTGAACTTCATTGATCAATTTTTGACTGTTGAACCAATGTCACATGCTGGATTCTTTATTTTTTTATAATCCATTAAAAAATTTTTTCGTTTATTTATTTATTTTTGGCTGTGCCAGGTCTTAGTTGCGACAGGCGGGCTCCTTAGTTGCGGCTCCCGGACTCCTTAGTTGTGGCTTGCCGGCTCCCTTAGTTGTGGCTTGCCGGCTCCTGTAGTTGCGGCCGGTGGGCTCCTTAGTTGCGGCTCACAGGCTCCTTAGTTGTGGCATGTGAACTCTTAGTTGCGCCATGCATGTGGTATCTAGTTCCCTGACTAGGGATCAAACCCACGTCCCCCGCCTTGAGAGGCAGATTCTTAACCACTGTGCCACCAGGGAAGCCCCTTTGCTAATATTTTGTTGAATGTTTTTGTGACCATATTCATGAGGCATAATGATATGTACTTTTCTTGTAATGACTGTTTAATCAGGGTAATGTTGGCTTCAGAAAATTGAGTTGGGAAGTGTTCACTCCTTTTCTGTTTTCTGGTAGATTTTGTAAGAGCTTTGATATTATTTCTTTCTTAAATGGTAGAATTCACCAGTGAAGCCATCTGTGCTTGGAGTTTTCTTTATTGGATGGTTTTTAACTATGAATTTAATTTCTTTAATAGACTGCTCTTAAGGTTATTCCTTTCTTCTTGAATAAGCTTTGTTAGTTTTGCCTTTTAAGAAATCTGTCCATTTCATTAAGTTATCAATTTTATTGGCATAAAGTTGTTTATAATACTCCCTTACTGTCCTTTTAATGTCTTCAAGGTCTATAGCTCTGTCATTTCTGATATTGGCAATTTGTGCATTTCTTGTTTTGCTGACTAGTCCAGCTAATGTTTTATCAGTTTTATTGATCTTTTCAAAGAAACAGCTTTGGTTTTATAGGTTTTCTCCATTGTTTTCCTCATTTCATTTTCTTTGTTTTCTGCTATTATCTTTACTTTTTCCTTCCTTATGCTTCCTCTGGGTTTAATTTGAACTTCCTAGTTTCTTTAAGTAGAAGCTTAGATTATTGATTATAAATTTTTATTTTGCAATATAAGCATTTAAAGCTATAAATTTCTCCCTGAGCATCCCCCTTCCTTTTTTTGCATCCCTTTCTTTTTTTTTTTTTTTTTTTTTTTTTTTTTTTTTTTTTTGTGGTATGCGGGCCTCTCACTGTTGTGGCCTCTCCCGTTGCGGAGCACAGGCTCCGGATGCGCAGGCTCAGCAGCCATGGCTCACGGGCCCAGCCGCTCCGCGGCATATGGGATCCTCCCAGACCGGGGCACGAACCCGTATCCCCTGCATCGGCAGGCGGACTCTCAACCACTGCGCCACCAGGGAGGCCCTGCATCCCTTTCTTTTTAACTTTCCAACTTTCACTTCATTCTACCTTCCAAAATATATCAATACCAGTTAATTTTTTTTTTAATAAATTAATTAATTTTTGGCTGCGTTGGGTCTTTGTTGCTGCGCGCGGGCTTTCTCTAGTTGCAGCGAGCGGGGGCAACTCTTCGTCGCGGTGTGCAGGCTTCTCATTGCGGTGGCTTCTCATTGCAGAGCACGGGCTCTAGGCACGCAGGCTTCAGTAGTTGCGGCACGCGGGCTCAGTAGTTGTGGCTCGCAGGCTCTAGGGTGCAGGCTCAGTAGTTGTGGCACACGGGCTTAGTTGCTCCGCGGCATGTGGGATCTTCCTGGACCAGGGCTCGAACCCGCGTCCCCTTCATTGGCAGGTGGATTCTCAACCACTGTGCCACCAGAGAAGCCCCAGTTAGTGGTTTTTAAAAAGTTATTATTTAATTATGATTGATGATAAGGCTCCCAGTAATTGGGATAAGTATGCACTGTCTTTCATAGGACTGAAAATAACTTCCCTCAGTTGTTTTTGTGTGTGGGAGGGTTGTGGTGGGTGGTGTGGGGATGACGCTCTTGATTATTTTCTAAATAGTTTTTTGGTTTTGGTTTGAAATTATTTTTTAAATGTTAGCTGTGATGCTAAGACAATTTAATGCGGGAAAGAATAGTTTTATCAATGAACAGGGCTGGGACAACTGGATATCCACATGCAAAAGAATGAAGTTTGACCTCTCCCTCACACCAAATACAAAATTAACTCAAAATGTATAAAAAAAACTGGAGTATGAGAGCTAAAACTAGAAAGCTCTTAGAAGAATACATAGGCATAAAACTTCTTGACTTTGCATTAGGCAAAATCTTCTTAGATATGACACCAAAAGTACAAGCAACAGAAATGTAGCTAAATAAAAACAAATTTTTGTGCTGCAAGGACACCAACAAGAAAGTGAAATAACAACTCGCGGAATGAGAAAATTTTGCATATTATATATCCAATAATAGATTTGCATCTAGAATATAAAGAACTCAGCAGTAAAAAGACAAACAACCCAGTTAAAAATGGGCAAAGGATCCAGAGAAAATATATAAATGGCCATTAAGCACATGAACTGATGCTCAACATCATTAACCATAGGGAAATGCAAATCAGAACCACAGTGAGATAGTACTTCACACTCACTAGCAAGGCTGTAATCAAAAAGACAGATCTAAGAATGGTGGGCAAGGAAATCCTGGTGGGAATGTAAAATAGTGCAGCCGCTTGGGAAAAAAGTCTGGCAGTTGCTCAGAAGATTTAAGATGGAGCTACTATATAACCCAGCAATTCAATCTTAGGTGTATACCCGAGAGAAATGAAAACATGTCCACACAAAACTTGTACACATGGGCTTCCCAGGTGGCGCAGTGGTTGAGAGTCCGCCTGCCGATACAGGGGACGCGGGTTCGTGCCCCGGTCCGGGAAGGTCCCACATGCCGCGGAGCGGCTGGGCCCGTGAGCCATGGCCACTGAGCCTGCGCGTCCGGAGCCTGTGCTCCGCAATGGGAGAGGCCACAGCAGTGAGAGGCCCGCGTACCGCAAAAAAAAAAAAACCAAAAGACTTGTACACAGGTGTTCATAATAGCATTATTCATAGTAGTCAAAACTGGAAACAATGCAAATGTCTATCAACTTAGACACTGGATAAGTAAGATGTGATATATCCATACAATGAAATATTACTTGGCAATAGAAAGGAATGCAGTACTGATACAGACCACATTGATGAACCTTGAAAATCTTATGCTACATGAAACAAACCAGAAACAAAAGACCATATATTGTATTATTTTACTTATATGAAAAGTCATATAAATGACAGAATAGGCACACCTAGAGAGACAGAGAGAGTATATCAGTGTTTGCCTGGGGCTGGGAATGGGGTGGGGGAGGAAGTGGGAGTGACTGCTGATGGGTTCAGGGTTTCTTTCTGGGAAAATGTTCTAAAAGTGATTGTGGTGATGGCTACACAACTCTGAATATCCTAAAAAACATTCAACTGTACACTTAAAAATGGGTAGGTTGTGTGTGAATTATATGTCAATAGAGCCGTTATATTTTTTAAATGTTACCTGTGGTATTTATTCTTACTAGGAGGGAGTTTAGAGCTCTGGAGTAGGAACATCTGATACTAAATTTTGGTTCTACTACTTATCCCTGTGTGACTTCTAAGTCTCAGTTTCTCTATTTGTAAAGTGGGTATGATAATCTCAGCGTTATTATTAGGATCAAATGAGATTGTGCACATAAAGCAGTTAGCAAAGGGCCTGGTACCTAATAAATACTTAGCTAATGTTTGTTATTATTATTATTATTAGAATCCCAGCTGTTATTTGCAGAATTATTTAAAAAATTTTTGACCATAACACAGCCATTTGAAATGGGTCACCATCAGAAAATCATTTTACCTTTCAAAATGTAATTTCGTCTGATATTTGTGGTAAAATGTTACCTGTATTTTTAGGACAGATTCATGTGGCAAATCCTTATCATCATCCCGTGGTCAAAGAATCAAAGCATAACAAGCCCTCCACACCCCCAGACATACACCCATACCCTCCAAAAATTGGAAAAGAACATAATTCTCTTACTTTGTTCAAATCCACCCTAACAGATAGATGGTTATATCTGCATTTGAACAGACATATTGCCCAATATAACAAATAGACTTTTAATATTCCTATTCTTTATGTTTGGAAAGGTATTTTTAAATTAATTCATCCATTGTTCTGATGCACTTTAGGTAGTTTCCAGTTTTTTGATGTAAGAAAGAATGTAGCTGTAAATATTATTATACATGTCTTTTGGTGTATATGTGCAATAGAATTGTTGATATATGATATAGAAATTTTAATATACCTTGATTCTTAAAATTCAAAGGACTATATAAGTTATATAAAACCTAAATGATTGTTTAATCACAACACAGTATTTGTATTGATTTTTCAACATATATTTTAAAGTTTTTTAATAATGTAAAAAGTCTAGAAACTATGGAAATGGGGAATATCACCTATAATTGCTAAATACTTGTCTTATACGTGCATTTTTTGGTATGATTGTAATTACAATACTTAGATTTGTTTCCTGCTATTTTCCTGTATCATGCATATTTTACTGTATAAATGAGGCATCATAGGTTACTTATTTATATCAGTATTAATAGCTGCATATTACTTCTGTCAGGTACATAGACTGTAATTTTCTTAACCCTTCTCTTCTTGTTGAAAGCTTAGATTGTTTCCAGTGTTTCATTGTAAATAATACTGTGATAAACGTGTGGGACCATGATTCTTTCCAGGGAAAACCAAGGGAAAGCATCACAGTAGCAGCCTGGAAACGATTACAAAACCTTGTGATCTAATATAGAAATTAAAACTATTGACTGCATCATGTATATTAGGCACTGTGGTATGTGCTTTGCATGTGTTCTCATATAATCCTCAAATAATTAGTGAAATAAGTACTATACTCATTGTTATACTTACCTGATTGCATTATAATTGTCTATTGACACTCATCTCCATCTCCTAAGAATTACATTTTATTTTTGAATCTTCAGGGTCTACTTTAGTTCCTGGCATATAGTGAGGCTCAATAGTTGTTATCTATTGAAGTGATTGTTTAAAAGCTTTTCCTTGGGGCATCCCTGGCCTTACCATTCAAAATTCTCTTTTTTGCTACCTTTGTTTCCTGAGCTATGGTTTACAGATCTCTGAGGTAGGGGATTGGTAGAAGGTAAACTGATTTAAGGGTTGTACTCTGAAAGGTACTATTTAGACATCTCTGATTTTAATTTTTGTACATCTATTTTTGTCAGTTCTTTCTGCCAAAAATGTGCCAAGAGGAAATTCTCGTTAGATTTTCACTTATCACTGAAATGAGTGTTTATTTGAACTTACTATATGGTATTTGTTCATTTGAAGTTGTTTTTTTCTCTGATTATTTGGAATATTCACAGTAAGATACATTAGAACCACTCTGTAGCTTTTTTCAGAGAGGAAGGGACTATTCTTAATAACCTGCAAAACTGGAGAGAGACTACCTAAGTGCCCACAAAGCATTCCAAAGTTCACTCATCCTTCCCCTCTCTGAATTTCTATAGTACTTACTAACAGTCTCATTCATTTTAAACTAGTTTGCTTTTGCCTTTATATTTTGCCATAAACATACCCATATATTATTAAAAGTTCCTTTTTTTTTTTTTTTTTGCGGTACGCGGGCCTCTCACTGCTGTGGCCTCTCCCGCTGCGGAGCACAGGCTCCGGACGCGCAGGCTCAGCGGCCATGGCTCACGGGCCCAGCCGCTCCACAGCATGTGGGATCTTCCCAGACCGGGGCACGAACCCGCGTCCCCTGCATTGGCAGGCGGACTCTCAACCACTGCGCCACCAGGGAAGCCCGTTCATTTTTTTTTAAACATAGAAAATCTAAAAAAAAAAAAAAAAAGAATTGAGCAGAGGAAGAAGTCAGCTTCTAAAAAAATAAAACAAAATAAAAAAAATAAACATAGAAAATCTGTGGTTTCATAAAAGTTGAAAACCCCTTATTTTTGCATATTTGGAGTCTATACTTAAAATGTAAAGATATTGGATAGCTTAAAACACACATGAAATTTTTTTATGCCCAGGCTGGAAAAAGTATAAAAAGTTGAAATACCATGTAGTGAGACCAAACTCTTCAGCTAGAAAATAAAGGGAAGCCTGCTTTCAAGTTCTTACCCTCTACTGCTGCATTGACCGTGAGGAAGTATATCGCACTGGGCCATTTGAAGAGCATCCATAACTCACTCTTGTTTCGGTGGTTCTGATCTGCCAGAGAGGAATAAGAGTTGTAACATGAAGTACAACTATTTCAAAGGAATTGAATTGAATACGATGTTGTTAATCTATTGTAACCAAATGTCAGTTCTTCCAGTTATACTGAAGTCACAGTGCCTTCCTTAATCCTAGCTTTCCTACATGTGCCTCCACACCTATTACTTAAATATGGAGTATCTTATTTTGAAAGTTCATACTTCTTATATTTGTGAAAAATACATATATACGCACAGAGAAAACTTTTATTCTGGTATTCTGTAATTTAATAGAATCACTTTTAATTCAACACACTGCGCAACATATGTACACCACACTTTGCCCTTATAGGTATTTTTAAAGTTTATAATTTGAATTTTACTAAATGAAAGTATATTTTCTTATTGCTTTACTATAAGCAAATGCTTTACTAACACAATTGCTAGTGTTTTTCTTATGCAAGCTATTTGTTTCAAGCCTAATTTTCCTAACCTTGTGATAGGTTAATGATATATATATTTCAAATCCCCTGGGAAACTACATTAAGGTTTATGGTGGTATTTCTTTTTTTGTAATAGCATTAAATTCTATTAATAAGTGTAATAAATTGTTTGCTAATTAAGTTTGTTTTGAAAACTGTTACCTGTAAATTATTATTGGAAATTTACTATTTCCATTATAATTGTCTTTACTACACCTTTCAAGTAAGATTTTAATATGTTAAATTCTTCTTCCTCTCTTCAGGTATGGCTGATGGCAAGCATTGCACTTTTCCACATCTGCCTGGCAAAACCTTTGTCTATAATGCTTCTGAAGATAGGCTGGAGTTGTGTGTGGATGCTGCAGGACATTTCCCCATTGGTCCTGATGTTGAAGATTTAGTCAAAGAGGCTGTAAGTCAGGTTCGAGCAGAGGCTACGACACGAAGTAGGGAGTCAAGTCCCTCACATGGCTTATTAAAACTAGGTAGTGGTGGAGTAGTGAAAAAGAAATCCGAGCAGCTTCATAATGTAACTGCCTTTCAGGGAAAAGGGCATTCTCTAGGAACTGCATCCAGTACCCCACACCTTGAGCCAAGAGCTAGGGAAACTCCAGTTGTAAGGAAGCAGACCACAGGGACACACTTTAGTAGTTCCATTAAAACAGAGCCTTCTGTATTCACAGCTGCTCCTAGTAACAGTGAGCTTATTCGAATAGCTCCTGGAGTAGTTACAATGAGAGACAGCAGGCAGCTTGATCCTGATATGGTTGAGGCCCAGCGAAAAAAATTGCAGGAAATGGTTTCTTCTATTCAGGCATCGATGGACAAGCACTTGCGGGATCAGAGTACAGAGCAGTCACCGTCTGATCTTCCTCAAAGGAAAGTCGAAGCTGTGAGTTCTTCTGTAAAATCTGAGAGTCTTCAGACTGGCTTACCTGAATCTTTTTCTCTAACTGGTGGCACTGAAAATTTGAACACGGAAACAACTGATGGGTGTGTGGCAGAGGCACTGGGAGCATCATTTGCTACAAGGTCAAAAGCACAAAAGGGAAGTTCCGTGGAGGAACCTGAAGAGATGGATAGTCAAGATGCTGAGCTGACAAACACAACTGAGCCAATGGATCACTCTTGATTTAATTAGAGGCTAATAAAGGCAGAATGTTTATTGTGAACATGTAATATTTGTTGGCTGGGCCACATAACTTGATTAGTCATTAAAAATCTTGTACGTATATAATTCAAAGATTATATCTTGTTATTCAGTGCATGATAGCAAGTGTGTGATTGGCAATAGCTTTTAATATACTGCTGCCCAGGCTGGCGCTGAATTCCTATAAATTAGTTATTAGATCCGCTGAGATGACTTTCTTCCATATATGTGGTTCATTGTAATTTTAATTCCATGAAAGTCTTAATGTTTAAAACATGAAAATTCTCTTGCTACATATGTTTGATTTCTGAAAAGGCTAGGGCTGGGGGGAAATAAGATTTTGCTAATGTTGATGTCATCAGGGTAACCATTCCACATATTTATTAGTGTGTCAAAGGATTTATGTAAATTTGAAGGTTATCTGAATTAAATTGTATCTTGAAATTCATAAAAGGATATATTAGACACTGGGATCCTGACACTTCTGTGAACATGAACACATTCATAGAGATATATATTCTTGGTGAAACTATCTTGAGAATGTAGTGTAATGATATAACATTTTCCTGATTTGAGCAAGGTTAGGGGAAGATAACTATTCTAGAATGATAAAGTCAGTGTGATTCAGTAATGTTGCTGTCTGAGCCAACACAGCCAAGTGTGTGCTCTGTTGTTGATAATATGTTACCATTATTTTGAATCCTGGCCTGGTCAAGTACTACCAAATTTTTGTCCTTTAATCTTGCAGAAAAGTTGATTGCAAAGTGTGGTAGAAAATAATAAAAATAATGGTAGCAGTAATCTCTAATTTTCCGAGTTTGTCAGATTCACAGAGCATTTATAAATAAGAATTTATCTTTATGAATGAGTTACATTGTTCTACAATTTTGATCGATGGTATTTAAGCTTGTATATGCTAAATGTATTTGAGCCCCTTTGAACCAAAAATGTTTCCCTTTTTTCTTAGAATCAATAAGATTTTCTTCATTTGTTGGCTTCACTTGGATTTGGATGCAAATTTGACTGCGTCATACCCTGATCAACCGGGCATTTGCTTAAATAGTGTATTCATCAAATCTTTAGTGCCAGTTTCCTCAAAAAGCAGCTTTCATGTTTACTCCTTAAAGAATGTTTATCCTGGGGCTTCCCAGGTGGCGCAGTGGTTGGGAGTCCGCCTGCCGATGCAGGGGACACGGGTTCGTGCCCCGGTCCGGGGAGATCCCACGTGCCGCGGAGCGGCTGGGCCCGTGAGCCGTGGCCGCTGGGCCTGCGCGTCCGGAGCCTGTGCTCCGCGGCGGGAGAGGCCGCAGCGGTGAGGGGCCCGCGTACCGCAAAAACAAACAAAAACAAAAAAAGAATGTTTATCCTGAGACTGGTATTGCACTATTTTATCCTATTCTGCAAATCTGTATTCTGAAATGTACACGTTAATCCATCTTTTTCCTCTGTTCACTGAAATTAATTTGAGTTTGAATGGATGAAAGACAAAATGTATGTTAATACAATCTCTTATCTAGAGCATTCAAAGCCTGGCTGTCTCTGTTTGCTCGTATTAACAGATGCAGAACCGTTTGCATTTCAAGAAAATGTACATCAGAAATTATATTATCAGGTGTTTAAAAATGTCAGCCTGCTGATTCATAAGGAATATAGACAGAACTTTAACTTGTGTTTCCAAATAAGGGAGTTTTTGGTTTCTTTCTATGAAAGTATCTCTGACTGAATCCACTTATTAAGTTAACTACTTTATTTTGAATAGGGAAAGAATGGAGACTCTAGACATTTTGCAGGTGATATCTGAGCAAGATACATATTTGGGTTAGTATTATCACATTTTTAAAACCATATTCTGTCTCCATTCTTCTTCTAAATTTACTTTCAGATACCTTTCTCTATGTCTATAAATATAAGGAAATTTTAGAACTTTTATATTATGTACTAGTTTTGCATAAAGAACTGCAGCTACCAAATAATATTTCCCATTTGGTTAGTACAGGTGACTTCTGTGTGTTAAATTAAAAGTTACAAATATCACTAACCACTATAATTATTTTTGGGTTTTTTCAGCCACTGAACACCCTCCCGCCCCTCCACCACCACATACATTGTTTAGTTTAAATACAGGAAAACTGGTTAACAAACGAATTCATTGCTTCCAGGTAAATGATATAATCACCTTTTAACAAATATTTTCTTCACCTGTGGCTTGGTGTGTTTAGTTAATAACTGAAAAATATAATTTCATAGCATAAATAAAAATATCAGATGCACATTTTATCTCCCTATTAAATACTTTTGCATTTAGTCAAACTAGAACGCACCTGTGAACATTAGAAGGCAGGCTAATCTCTGACAACACTATTAATTTCTCTTGCCAGAGCAGTGCTATTTAGAAGCTGGTTAGGTGTGAACATTATAATAATAGTTTGGGTTCTCCCTTGATAAAGAATAAAAGGCTCGATTCTGAGAATGGTCAGGTTTCTTGAAGTTATTTTAGATCAGCTGATATTTGGTTGCAGTAATTAATGGTTTTTGAGAAGTGGGCCAGGTATCATCTTCACAGAAAAGTTTTAGAGCAGAATTTCTTTAAGTTCTTGACTATCATCGTTTGCCCTTCCATATGGTTATCATAATCAAATGCATAATTATAGGAATGATTATTTTTTTAGTACTACCATTTTAGTACTACCAGTACATCTGCAACTTTGAGTCCAACCTAGGGATCATAAATTAGTTGAAATATTTTCTTAGCCCTACATGTAACGTTATAACTCTAATTCAGTCCTATAGTTAAATTCTATTTGCAGTGTTTAACTGAAAATTGAAGTATAATTGTAAATTTTTTCTTCAGTAATCCATTTTATAGTTAGTCATACCAAGGTTGAATATATGACCCAAAGTCCAGGTAGAGTTGAAGATGATGTGTGTCTAGAATACTGGTTGTGAGAAACTGGTTGAAATTGAAGAAAACAAGACACTGTCAAATATTATGAGCTAGAATATAATGAACTCCAAGGGAATGGTTACTCAGGAACTAGTTAAAGAGCAAGCCTACGGCCCATTTCCCCTCCTTTCACTATATTTCAGGTATTTTATTGGAAAATGTTAAGCTCAAGACCTGAGAAACTTAGCAAGTGCTATTGACTGTAAAACTTGCTTTATATCTTCTGACGATTTTCAGTTTCATTTTTGCAGTCAAGCCTACTGCTTGCAATTAAGATAACAATCTGAAATGTATCTGATTCTCAGCCACACAGGTCCTTATTGCCATTATTTTTAAGAATCTAACTTTATTGGAAATTAGCAAACTTTTGCATATTGTCTCTTACCTCAGGGAAGATCACTTGCTAGCAACTCACATACTAATGACAGGTTTCTGAGAATTGTACTGACATCACATGTTAGCTACTAACTGCAAAGTTTATAACAGTATTATTTTATGTAGTTAATAACTACTAATAACTGCTAGTGAACATTTCTCTAAAAAATTTAGACCTCACTACTAACCAACCTTTAAGTATGAAATAAACTTACAACTTCTGTGTTTAATTAAGCTTTGGTCAGTACAGTGACAATATCATAAAATGTTTATTTCAGAATATCAATACCATTTGGTCTTCATTTTTCAAACAGGAATTTTACTTGGCCCAGACAAAAAATACTGCAGAGCAGATATTGAGAGATTCATGGTTCTCAAAACAAGGTTTCCATATTAAGATTTTCATAAAAGCCTTTGCAAAGTCAGATTAAACTCCACTCATCTTAATATGAATTTAAAATCACCTCTTATAACAGTAGTAGTGAGATACATACTCTAAAGTAAGTTGGGGTAGATATATCCTACATTTCCAGGTTATCATGTAATTTAACAAAATTGCATAACCTCAAGGCTCTTCTCAATATAATTAATTTTTCAAACCAGAACTATTCACTTGAAAACATACCACAGTAGAACGTTTACTTAAGAAATAACAAAAGGGGCTATATCACCAATGTAAGATTTGTAGTTAATTGTAAGTTCTGCCATTCTTAATAATTCTTTGAGATGCTAAGTGTTTCAATTCATATTTAATGATACTTAAATTGTGAGAATTTTAATGTTTGCTCCAAAATAGCAGAAATTGTAAAAATTGTGAATTATTGGAGAAAATGCCATTACTTGTATATTTGACATTTAACTTTTTAAATTATGGCGTCTACATGCTTTTTAGTATAATATTAATAAAATGATTATTCTCTTGTAAAAGAAAAGGAAAACTAGTAAAAAAAGTTTTAGTTGATGTTATCTGCTTGTGAGTATCAATTACTTAGTATTTAAAAATTTTAAGGTATTGCATACTTTTCTTTAGAATGCACAAGTCCCTTCCTGAGCTTTTATGCCTGTGGTAGAGCAATAAAGGACTGAAAAGGTTGTCAGTATTTTCAGGTTTATTTGACTTTAAGAATTAGTGCCAAGAGCTGGAGAGTCTGCTTTTTAGAGGGAAATGTTATTAAGAATATGTAAAAAATAAGTGTAATAGTGTAAATATTTAGAAAAAATTAAATAGCAAGTGCTTTAACTGCTCAATAAAATAGTATAGATGTTCTACCATCCCTAAAGCACTGGCTGTTATCCATTATTTTCTGATTTTGTGATTGCTGTATATATTACACTTGAGTAATAAATAATTGGTAATAGTGTATTCCATCTATATAGAGTTCTACAGCACACTTCACTGTACAGTATTTGAAGTTTTCTTTTATATCAGTAATAAAACTATAAGTTAATACATAGTTTCCTGGAATTATACCTAATTATTATAATGCATGAAAATATAGTTCATTTTTATAAAGGAATTCTTAGTATAATAAAGTTTATTTGAAAACTTCCTTCACTGGGATATCATATAGGGACAGTGATTTCTCCCCTTAGTGCAGATTTCAATGCAAATGAAATGGACCCAATTAGAAAAGAGTAGTAACATTTCCTTAGACATATTACATAATTGGGTCATGTGATGCTTACTGAATACTTAAAGATGTTCTAACAAAGAGAAAACTTGTTCCGTTCTTTTAAAAAAAACGAGATAATGAGGAAATGAAGGGAAATATAGAAAATGGCACTAAATTACATTTGTATAGCTTAGCAATCAACACAACTGATACATACTTTTAAGTTTTAATGTCCATTTTGTTAGTGCAGACTGTTTAAGTTAGTGGTCAGAGCATAGCTTCAGATATCAGACTTACAGATGAGTCCTGGCAGCTGCTTACTATGTGACCTCTGTGCTTCAGTTTCCTCTCTGGGAGGATGATAATGACATCTACTGGGTTTTTTGTGAGGATAAAACCAGTTAACACATATCAGATGGTTAGAACAGTGCCTGACATATAATAAACACTAAAATGTTTGCTATTATTGTTATTTATACATCAAAATAACTCAGTAGAGCTCAGTTGCCATTTAAGTAGGACAAACCATACATAGGGCATACGTTATTTAAATACTTTATATTAAAACTCGCTTTATTTGTGGTATATAATTAATGAGCTAAAACCGTATTGGTTATGTGTCCAAGTGTTTATGCAAGAGCTTTATGATCACATGCAACATAGAAAATCTGGAGAACTGACAGTCTCTGCTCTGTGACTAACTTATTCTGTGACCTAAGGCAAGTCATGAGCCTTTCAAGACCTCCATTTCTACTATAAACTTGTTTTACAGTTGTTACGCTCTTGTTCTGCTGACCACGTCGTTGTGGTCTCACTTGCTGAAGGCATAGTGCTGATGGGAAAAACGACATTGGTATGAGCCCCAAGATAACTAAACATAATTAGCTTTGCTTTGTGACTTGGCTACGCTTGTCCCAAACTTGGACTTGAGGTCTTGTACATGCGTGTCACTGGTCACATACTACATAGTTTGGAGCTCTCAAAAACTTCAGTGACTAAGACAAACATCCTACTTATGACAGTTCAGTATGGATTTTATTTTTATTGACTGGCTTTTTCAGACCACAGTAACTGCAATTCTGACTGCATAGTTGATTGTTTCTAATCATTAAAAATGTATATAGAAAAATTGAAGTAAGTTTTTAATTGATTTTCTAAACTGTATATGGTATACTGAGGTGAAAAACTTGTGTTCTTCAAATTTGTACTCTTTCTTCTTTGGAACTAAACCTGCCTTTGGTTCATTTATCATACCACATAATTCTTTATCTAAAAACAGATAGTGTGAGAATCTGGGAGGATTATTCCTGTTTGTCAGTTATATATATAGAAAGAAACATGTACATGTTGGTGGGAATGTAAATTGATATGGCCACTATGGAGAACAGTATGGAAGTTCCTTAAAAAACTAAAAATAGAACTACCATACGACCCAGAAATCCCACTACTGGGCATATACCCTGAGAAAACCATAATTCAAAAAGATACATGCACCCCAACGTTCATTGCAGCACTATTTACAATAGCCAGGACATGGAAGCAACCGAAGTGCCCATCGACAGATGAATGGATAAAGAAGATGTGGTACATATATACAATGGAATATTACTCAGCCATAAAAAGGAACGGAATTAGGTCATTTGTAGAGACATGGATGGACCTAGAGACTCATGCAGAGTGAAGTAAGTCAGAAAGAGAAAAACAAATACTGTATATTAACACATTATGTGGAATCTAGAAAAACGGTACAGATGAGCTGGTTTGCAAGGCAGAAACAGAGACACAGATGCAGAGAACAAATGTATGGACACCCAGGGGGGAAAGCGGGGGTGGTGGTGGTGGTGGTGGGATGAATTGGGAGATTGGGATTGACATGTATACGCTAATATGTATAAAATGGATAACTAATTTAAAAAGAGCAAAAAAAAAGAAACGTGCAGTATGAGATCTACCTCATACTTATTTGGCTTATGGGATAAACATATTATACTTGAATCCTTCATTCATTTAAAACTTTTTATTAAGCACTGATCAAATGCCAAGCTTCTGTTCTAGGAACTGAGGAAACTGTTCTAAATGAGACAACTTCCACGTGACTCTTAGAGTTTACACCGCAATAATGGAGACAAGCAATAAACATGAGCATAATAACTATCATTTAGTGACCCTTTCCGTATATCCAGGCAATAGGCAAAACACAACATGAAATAATTAGTTTAATCCTCAAAACAACTCTTTGTGGTTGAGTACCATAATTTTATTCATCTTTCAGGAAACAGGCTCAGGTAGGTAAGGTAGTTTACCCAAGGTCCTGAAGTTAATGGCACAGCTGGGATTTAAACCTAGATGTTTATGACTCCATACACTGTGCTCTTAACCTCAGTGCTACATTCGTAATTTAGCAAACAAGTAAAATTTGGTGGTCACATACATCTTTTTTTTTTTAGTTGAAGGATAGCTGATTTACAATGTTGTGTTAGATGTACAGAAAGACATTTCTCACCTGCCTTTGTTATGCTTATATTTTTAGTGAAGGAGAGAGACATTTAAATAAGCAAGTGCAAATCTAGGGGGAATACTGAGTGGTGTGGGATGACACTACAGGAGGAACTACCCTGACCTGCTAGTGGTTAGAGAAAGCTTCCCAAGAGGTGATGTATTAGCTGAGACCTAAAGAATTAATAGGATGTTTACAAATCAAATTGCGGGCTTCCCTGGTGGTGCAGTGGTTGAGAGTCCGCCTGCCGATGCAGGGGACACACGTTCGTGCCCCGGTCCGGGAAGATCCCACATGCCGCGGAGCGGCTGGGCCCGTGAGCCATGGCCGCTGAGCCTGCGCGTCCGGAGCCTGTGCTCTGCAATGGGCGAAACCACAACAGTGAGAGGCCCGCGTATCGCAAAAAAAAAAAACAAAACCAAAGTTATTATTCTAAGGTTCTGGATGTCAGAAGTGCAAACGGGATGTCCTTGAACTAAGGTCAAGGTGTCAGCAGGGCTGTGTTCCTTTCCGGAGGCTCTAGGGGAGAATCCGTTTCCTTGACTTTCTAGTTCCTAAAGGCTGCCTGCATTCCTTGGCTCACGACCCCTTCCTTCGTTTTCAAAGCTAACATCATAGCATCTTCAATCTCCTCAGACTCTTCTGCTTCCATCTTCCACTCTTAAGGACCCTTGTGATTACACCAGGTCCACCTAGATATTCCAAACTCCCCTTGTCAAGGTCCTTATTTAATCACATCTACAAAGTCCCTTTTGCCATTAAGGTAATATATTCACAGGTTCTGGGGATTAGGATGTGGACATATTTGGGGGGGCCATTATTCTATCTACCAGAAAAGGGTAGAGCCAGGAATATTGGGTTGAAACTGGGACACTTTAAAACATTTTTTTTCTCTTACAGTATATATTTTTTCTTGCAGTTCAACCACCCTTACTTTTGCCTTTAAAAGACAAACTAAGAATTCTATAGCTGCTTATGTTAGTATGGTTTCTATTTATAATTTCCATCAAATTTAAAATAGCACCCTAAATGTACAGATTAGCAAAATATATTGGTGGTGGGCAGACAGAAGTTGGACCATACAGTTATGTATTCAAAGTAGCATTCTAAACCTGATTTTGGTTTTCGTATCAAATACATAATATATGGTTTCATTATTCTGCCAAAGCATATTTATTTAGCATTATCAATATTGGGACAAGTTTTACATACCATATTTGTGCTATTTCCTTGTGCCCAATTTTCCTCATTTATAAAGTGGAGGAAAGTAACGGTACCTATCTCATAGGGTTGTTAACAATTATAGAAGTTGTGGATATTACCAAAGACTAATGCATGCAAAGCACCTAGAAGGGCCTAGAAGTGTAATAGCCATTTAATGGCATTGTCTTAATATTACCCTATATTTACTGGCTATATAATTGTTTTTTTCCTGCTGATGAACCATTTAAGCTAGCCTCAAAATGTGAATGCTTCCAAACTGGGGTTCTAATGGAATACACTACTATAAGCACTCAAGCACATCTTTTTTGCTTGTATCGAATTATATTCTAATTTTTTGTCAAAGGCTGTGCACACATTTACGGCTTTTGCTTGGTATTGCTTTCCAAAAGGATTATACCAGTTTCAATACTAACATCAAGGAATTATTCAAACTTTGTTGGCAGGATTTAGAAAGATTTTGCTACCTTAGTAGTCATAAAATCGTGTTTCAAATCTGGTTTAATTTGTACTTGTTGCATCCCTGTAAGCATAAATATTTACTTAATGCACTTATTTATATTTTTCCATTCATTCTACAGTTATATTTATTGAGCATCTGGGTGAATCACTATTCTAGGGACTGAGGATCTAACAATAAATAGAACAGACAAAAATCTACTTATGGGAATGGTTGATACAGCTCTATGAAAACTATAGTCTATTAGGTGCTATATTAAACCAGCATAAGCTTTTCAAACTAAGTTAGCAAACCTTTGGCCTTTGCAGGAGGATAAGAAGCTGGTGCAGCCATGTGAAGGATGAGCATGGTGTACCTTCTGCTCATTTATTTAATAATAATGAGGTGATTTATTTAAAGATTTGGAGTAAGAAAGTAAATAATTTAAAAACTCATTTTAAATATAAAAAATGAGTTTTCAAAAATAAGACAGTTTTCAAAGAAATTTCCAGCACTTGTCCCCAACCCCTGTCTCCCCTTGGTTTTCCTCCCTATACCTCTGTGGAAAGACTTGAGAAGCATTAACAGACTATTCAAAAATAACTCTTGGGGGCTGAGGAGTAAATGTGTGACAAAGTTCCTTGTGTTTTCAGCTTCTGGTGATTACAAATAAAGCCACTGTAAACATCTGTTTTCCAAAGTGGCTGTTTCAGCTGCATTCCTACCGGCAGTGTATGAAAAGTTACACTTGCTCAGCATCTTCATCTTCGCCAACACTTTTTACAGTCCCCCTCCCCCCATTCTAATAGCTGTGTAGTAGTACCTCATTGTGGTTTTACTTTGCATTTCTCTAATGATTAATGATGTGGAGCATCTTTTCATGCTACTTATCTTTTTCGGTGAAGTGTCTGCTCTAATCTTTTGCCCTTTTTATTGCTTCTTTTTTTTTTCTCATTATTGAGTTTTGAGAGTTCTTTATATACTCTGAATTAAAATTCTTTATTAAATATATTTTGATTAAAAAGACGCAAGTCGCAGGTTATATTTGAGTATGTGTATTCAAATGACTGTGAACCACTTTAATTCCACACTGTTTTTTTGGTAACTAATTTAAATGAATTTGCGATGTTATCTTTCTGAGGAATTATGTTTTTCTCTATCTCTAAAACGAGAGGGACTTAGTTTGCTGTCAAAATCTAAAACAACTCTCTTCAAGCTCTAAAAAGTTATTCTGTATACCTTTTAGACTGCAGCCTAAAATATAGTAGAAACTCTGCTTCCTGTTAGGATGTAAATAAGCGGAGTAATGTGTGACCCAGGAGTAAAGAAAACACTGTTTTCAAAAGACATTACTTTCTAAATTAGGGTTTGTTTGTTTTTTTAAGTGAACAAGCAACACACCAAGGAGTGATTTGAAAGAAAAGCTGTTATACCTTCCCAGAACCCATACCTTGAGAAAAAGGAACTATAAAAAGGCAGGTGTTTTAAGTTTTGAAAGTAGTGCATGCAAGCTCCTCTTAATTCACATTTGCACCTGCATCTCCTATTTGCAAAAATTGATGCGTAAACTTTCAAAATAGCACAATGTAAGTTTGTTACAATATTAAGCTGTGGTTTCGTGCTCCATGCAGTAGAGCATGTTACCTTGCAAATTTGGATCCTTTACCGTTTCTAATCCTTACTGTAGTTAATCTACTTTTATGCTACTTGAACTGAGCAGTTTGTAGTTATTAGACTTGAAACCTCTAGAGTAGTTTTAACTGCCAGAAGCTCCTCCAGTGAAGTTGCCCCGTCCTCCTGTCTCTCCTGCGAAGGAAGGTCACCTTCTACTGTTGACGACCGTACTCATTTATCTGGGCGAAATTCCCAGTCCGCTCCGGTCTTCCTGCATTCTTCTCCTGGATCAGGGCTCCTTCACCGCGCACGGCAGCTACTTGCCGTAGAGCCGGGGAGGAGATTAAGCACTTTGGAGACCAGCCGCCGACCCGGATTATTTCCCTTTTCCGTTCCAAGCACGTGTCCAGCTAAAAACTTTTTCACCTGTCACACTCCTGCTCATTCTTGATATTCGGTTTCCTGCTACAGTCTTCGCTAGTTCAGCAGCTACGATGTTTGGCAAAAATAGCTCGCATTTTTGCTTGAACAATAACGGCCGCGCAAATTTTATGGTTAGATTTGTCTCAAGTCCGAAGACCGCGCCTCCTAACTAGTGAGGAGGGATGCACCCGAGGACTGAAGAGCTGAGGCCGAGAGAAGGTTGCGAGGACATGCCCTGGCCGGACAGCTCAACCCTCAGGGACACCGTCCGCTCACCCCGGGAAGTTTGGGCTCCCGCCGCCGCTTCCGGACACGCCTCTCCGCGAGCCTGGAACTCGCTTTCCCAGCAGGCCCCGCGCGGCCCTCGGCGTCCCGCCCCCTCGGGTGCGGCGCTCTGCGCGCTCCGGGTCCTGTCACTGCTGGACCCGCGAGCCTGGCCTGCGGCCCCACCCCCTGGCTCCCAGCTCCTTCCCCGGCTCCCGCGGGTTCCAGTCCCGGCTTCCAGCTCCCCAGCCCCGCCCTCAGTCGCGCGCGCTCTCCCCGCCCCGCCCCCGTCCCCCCGCGTGCGGCCGCCACAGCCAATAAGATTCGGGGCCGCGTGCGCAGATTCAAACGGCGGCTCTTGAGGGAGGCTGGGCGCGAGATTCGGCGGTGCGGACAAAACCCTGCAGGAGGCTGTGATCCCTGCAGGGCTGCTCGCTGCGGGGAGAGGGCGGGGGTCGGCGCCCGCGGCGGAGCCGCGCTGGGACAGCGGCGAGGAGGCTGAGAGGTGGCGGGAGGGGCCGGCGGAGGGCGGGAGCGCGCCTGCTGACATGTTGGGGGCATCCCTGACCGGGCCGGGCCGGGGCTAGGAGCGGCGCTACGGACCGGGGGCGGGTCGCGGTCCGCCCCTCCGTCCTTCTGTCCTGCCCTGCCGGGGACGTGCGTTCCGCACTCGGTCGCCGCGGAGAGGGACTTCTGAGAGGGAAGAGGAGGGAGGGTCGGGGAGAAGGAGTATTAGCCTGAGGCTGGAGGAGGCTGAATTGCGTCCCCGCCCAGCCCGCGCCTATGCGGTACTTGAAGGATGGCGAAGAGGTCGCGCAGGTGGGTGACATCCCTTTCGCCCAGGCCCGTCGGCACAGTGTCGGCTCAGATTCCCTTTCCTTTCCCGCTGCTTCCGCACCAGGCCCTCCCCAGCCGGGGCAGAGGTTTTCTTCCCGCTGCTCCACAGCCGCTTCGGCCCGCTGGCCGCAGCGCAGCCGTGACGTGTGGAGCTGGGGACCAGTGTGTTTCAGACTCAGAAAGTGACTAACAGATGCCCAGGTTGCTCTTTTGAGTCGACTCTCCCCACAGCGCACATCCAGACCCCCAAACGCTCACAGCCACTTCTTGGTGGGAGTTGGCAGGTAAGTCTGTGCGCTTTCAGGGAATACGCTCCGCAGATGAAAGTGGAAGTGTCCTGCCTGGACGACCTGAAAATGGTGTTCAGAGGGCCTCTTTTTCTCTGAATGACTGGGTCAGTTAAAATAGGAACTTTGTGATAAACCTGGGTGGGGACCCCTCTGCCATCTTTGCTCCCTTGAAAGGTGTGGAAGTCCTCTGAGGAATAGCTGAGGAGAGAGGACCTTTTTTGATGTTTACTGTAATTACCATACCCATGTTCTCAGCTTTATGTACGTATTTTTAATATCTTCTACTGGGAAGATGCCACAGTATCTTGATCTTAAATGATCTTGATCTTAAAATAAAACAATGTGTTTGAGTCACTTGATATTTTGTGTGTCTGTTGGGCTCTGACTGTGCCTAAGTGTTGCACAGAGGTAGGGCATGTTTTTTGGAAAACTTGCTAGGATGAATTTACGCTTCTCATTTTTATTTATGTCAGTATAGTAGCTACTCCTAAATTGTGTGTAGGAATTACTTAGATGACAAAAAACTACAGTATCTTTTAGTTGTCAGTATTATTAAATAAACATGAAAAGATGTTTGACAGGATTTCCAAATGGCTTTATTTATCTAGATCCACAGCCTCAAAGTCTCAACTGGAGGTGTATTTCCCAAGTTGAAATTTAGTAGTAGCTTCATTCACTGCAGATTACTGTTAAAAATTGGCAACAAGTACACATAGTATTTGTTGACCTTCATTTATTAAGCATCTGCTGCATGTAAGGTATCTTTTGCAGAAATCAGCATAGAATGTAGTAAAGTCTTTGTTAGATTATTACTTTGTAGCAACTACAGAATAGATCAAACTCTTGAGGTGGAACAAATGTACACAAACACACTTCTCTAGAAGAGGGTTTTCAACCTAGGCACTGTTGATATTTTGGATCAGATAATTCTTTGTATTGGGAAGGCGGGGTGGGAGGGGTGCTGTCCTGTGCTTTGTAGAGTGTCTAGCAGCATCCCTGGCCTCTACCCGGTGGATGCCAGTAACACCCCACTTCCCCCAGATGTGACGATCAAAAATGTCTCCAGACATTACCAAATGTCTGTTAGGGGCCAGAATCACCCAGGTGAGAATTACTAGTCTAGAACATCAAGGACCTGACTGACTTCTCAGTCTTCAGAAAAGATAGATATTAAAATCTCCTGTAACTATAATTACTGAGGTATTGATTTAGGCCTTTTCTTTTGAATTTTAAAATATACCTTCATTAAGCAAGGTGACAAGTGAATATTGTCAAGTCAATAACAGGAGTTTGTTTATATTCAGTGTGTGGCATTATCTACTTATCAGTATTGATGTTAATCTTATTTGGAACAGTTTCTTGGCTAACGCTGTCATTAGCAGTTAGTTATGGTTAGACATGGATGCTTGAATGTCAGAACCTTGCCTTCTCCAGTTAGTTTTTCTGTCCATAATTTGCGTATGCTTCATAATAGGCTAAGAAAAGTGATTTAATGATTAATTTGCCTGTATAAGTTGTTTTATTGACAATACTGTGAGCTTTGAGATCTAAACATTAATTGCATTGTTGACTTTTATTCCTGTCAGCTGTATAAATTAATTGAAACGTATTACAGAATGATTGAAAGAGTCATAAGTCTGGAGTAGTTAAATGTGGTGGGGTGAAGCTACACTCCCTATGGGAGTATACAGGTAGAAGATGTGATGAGGAATTATCATATCTGAATGGTGTATTTCTTAGGGTCTTCATACTTGAATGTGTTTTGTGCTCTAAATTATATTTCTTGTATATGTAAATATGACTTATTTATCTTAGAAAATAATAGGATGTGAAATGTTTTGAAGGATAAATCTATTTATTGGGCAAAGTCTAGTCTCATGCCTTTAACTAAATATCTTAATAATAAATATCAACCTAATTTATAGTTGAATGAAAAAGGGCGTAATTCAGTCACTTTAAAATCTCCACTATACAACCATTTAAGTATTTGATTGAGAACTATAGTTCGCTGTATAAAAGTTTTGCATAAAACTACAGGCATAAATCCTGTAATAACCTCTCCTGTATGATCTGAAAAAAAAAAAGGAGTAAAAAATGTTACCTCAGGTTTAAACAACTGAAGGATGTTAGCTCTTTTGATCTTTAAGATAGCTATAGTATCTCTGATCTGGATTTACATAAAGGAAAAGGTTTATTTGGTGTTGTGACTTTAAATAGTTTTTAGATCCCACTGGGGGTTTTAATGACATAATTTACAGGCAATACCAAAATTGGTATATCTGTTATTAACATGTATTTGATTTTTAACCATATTTACGTATTAAGTAATTAATTTTAGGTTTTAAAAGCCAGTTCCACTCTTAAAAATAAGCTTTAAAAAGTGTCATTTAGACGCTAGAAGGCCTGTTTAAGTAGGAACAGATTCAGGTATTTACAGTTGAGATGACTGGTGACTATACTAAACTGGAAAGACAAAAGCCAGCTCTTTAGGTATGTGGTATGTGTGTTGTAGGAAGCAATTTTACTGTGTTGTTTCTAGTGAGATGGGTGTTGTGGGTGAAGAATACTGAAATATGAGAACTGATTTTTTTTTTTCTTGCGCGGGCCTCTCACTGTTGTGGCCTTTCCCGTTGCGGAGCACAGGCTCCGGACGCGCAGGCTCAGCGGCCATGGCTCACGGGCCCAGCCGCTCCGCGGCATGTGGGATACTCCGGTACCGGGGCACGAACCCGCGTCCCCTGCATCGGCAGGCGGACTCTCAACGACTGCGCTACCAGGGAAGCCCGAGAACTGATTTTTAAATCAACTTTGTAATTAGCAGTATTGTTTGGGGAAAGCAAGTAAACTCTATAACCCTGTTTTTTGTCTGTTAATATAAGGGGTTTGGATTTTGTGGTCTATAAGGTACCATCTAGCTTTAATATAGTTCCTATTTTGAACTCTTTTTGTAATCATCTTTCCTCATTTAAAAATATACACACTAATGGAATAAAATAGAAATGTTCTCGCATTGTTTTTGTTTATGGATAGCTAGGTAGAAATTCCGTATTTATTTCATTATTGCTATTAATGGTCAAATAAAGTCGAATTTGTCTTACTATAATGATGCTAATTTGCAGTCCAGATTTGGGAATAAAATATTCATGTATGCAGTACATCATATTAACCACTGGGTGGCCTGATTTCACTTTATTAAATCAAACTGGTAAATTTTCATCCCTTGAATTCGACTGAACTTAAAAAAATTCACAGTTATCCTGTCAAGACAGTATAATAAAGATGTATTTTTTGATTATGATAAAAATATTCAGACTTGATGCAGTTTGATTTAAAATATTATCAAGTTGAAGTGATTTTACTGGAGCAAATTTTATAGAACTACTGATATTTCTCTAATTCAAATCAGTTTCTATTCAAATAAAAATAAGTTTAAAAAAATTTCAATTCTTCCTTTGGCACACCACGTTTTACACTTTTTTAGGTGGAATAATTGATGTCCTTTAAAATTGAACTTCTCTCAAATGTTTTATCTTAATATTGCCACGTGTGAATAGTTTGTGTATTATTTCACAGGGAAAGTTATGACTATCACATCCTATTAGCTTACACCCCAGTACAGAATTACTCTTAACCATTTTCCTGGCCTAATGAGTCATAGTATTTTTGTGTGTGTGCATATGCTCTTCATTTTGCAGTTTCATAATCACCCTAATCACTTTGTTCATTCATAATCTACAAAAGTTTTCGAATATGGTACTTAGGTTATGTATTAGACAGTTACAGAATAAATATTTTATTTGACTTAAAAAATAAAACTGGCAGAATGATTCTGGAAACCAAGTCCTGAATGAAGATTCAAAGAACAAATTCCTCTTCGGTTTTTGCTTTGTGACTGGAGAAATAATTTCACCTATTTTTACTGTCTTCTAGATTAGTCACCCTAGGCTAAAAATGGTTTATCTATTTACAGATAGATAGTAGGAAGTTGATTTTATTTAACTATTAGATATTACCAGCATTGATAGCTACAATACAGAAATACTAAAAAATGAAGTAGAAAGCAGAAAAATAAAGCAAATAAAACAACAAATAAAGAAAATAAAATAATGATTTGTTTTGATGGTGTCTAACCTTTATTAAGCAATGGGACTTTTTCATTGTTAAATGGTGAAAGTAGAATATTGGTGAAATTATTCGTGGGGTTTTATCTCTTCCCGTTTTTCTTCGCAAATTGTAGGCATTCTCAGGCAGCTTTATGTTGTAGCTAGTGATGAGTTTCTAGGATCTTCTTCTGTCACGCTTACTTGAAAGTTTTATCATCCTTTCAACAGTTACCTAAAGAATATAGAAATAACTTAATGCTGAAACTAAGAAGTAGTTAGGTAGATAGATTCTAGGGAAGTCCCAGTGGTAGAGAGATGGATTCTAAGAATTCTACCCTAACCCTCCCTCACACTCAACCACTCAAAAAACCCAGCTTCCTGAACATGAGGGCCATGCTGATGCAAGACAGAGGATGAAACCTCTTGTAGAAATAGAAATTTCTCACAAATCAAGTATGTGGTTAAAAAATAAGGCAGGTTTTTAACGTTAAAATGAACACGTTTCAGGAATATTACTCCTTGGAAACTAGCCTTTTGACCAAAATAACATTTTTGGACTCGTATCTTTAACTTAACATATTTTGAAAGGAATACTGATAAGGTGAATTTTGTACAGACTAGATGTGATATCGATATTTTTGTGAAGACTCAAAATTTATATGGATGAGTCCCCAAAGTAGAAATTGTTTTCAAATAACCTAATTTTTAAAGCAATCTCAAACATGCTGTTATGGAAGGTGTTGGCGTCTGAGGGGAGGGAAGAAGAGACGGGAACCTGTAAAAAGCATGACTGAGGGCTGTTTGGGATGACAGGAAGTGATAATGTTGCAGGGGACAGTTCTAGGAAAGGTTAGGCAATATTAGTAGGTACCCCAAAGAACCCCTTCTGTACTGAATATTTATTTTATGTTTGTTTCAGCAGGTTATGCTTAAAATTCTACCACTTGGAGGTGCATTTGGATTTTGAAAGTTCTTTTTAATAAAGGGGAATGCTTTTTACCTCCTCTTAGAGGTATTTGCATTTGTTAAAAAAAAGTTTTCTTTCTCATGTCAACTTGAGATCAGCTGTATTAAGGGAGGTAAAAGTTTTGATTGGGTTGGGAAGGAGTGAGGTAATTTTGGAATATAGAATACTTGGAGGAGGTGAAAGAGTAAGCAAGACCATTCAGTAATTTTACAAATGTTTGAATGGCAGGTACTGTGCTTGACGAAGAGAGGTGAACGCAGTAGACATGGTCTTTGTACCCCTGAGTTTACAATTTGGTTGGGAAGGTTGGCAAGTGTGATAGCATTGAGAAGGATGGGTAAGCTCCATGAGTGCGTACAGTGGACATCAAGCTTCAGTGTGGTGTTTTATCTGGTTTACTAGCCTTCTTAGAAATTTATGAAGTCATTGGATCCTGAACCATCTCCAATTTAACAGTTTAATCATGGCTAATCAAGTGATATTTCTGATAGCTGAAGATGGCAGCAAATAACAGGCATTTAATTAAACCTGTGCTTTTATTTTCAGCATAGTTTAACAAAACAATCATATATGGAAATAGGACTGGCAGATTATTAAGATAGACATTGGCTTTAGGGGAGAAAGTATTGGAATACTGAAGTGCATTAAACTAAAGAAACAGTTAGGTGTCATAGGTAGGTGGGTGGGGGATTTTGGTGTCTTGTTTGGTCGGATAAGAATAATTTTGGTCCTAATGGAATTGACAAATCAAGGGAAATTAGAAGTTCGTGCAAAGGATCTGTAAACAGTATATATTAAACCTAGGCCTTCATTTTCCACAATGTCTGGTACTTAGAAACGTTAAGTAAATATTAGCTCATGTTATTTTCAGATGCTCATAACTTTATTCAGTCCATTGACTACTCAAAGATCCTCTAATTCAGTTTATCATAAAGACCTGCCCTCTTTTCTGGGGTTTTGTGCTCTCATGGCTTTAACTGTTCTCTGCGTGCTGTTGATTGCCAAAACTGTATGTCTACCCTAGACCTGTTACCTGAGCAGAAGGTCCATGTGCCCAGTTGTCTTCTAGATCGGCTCTGCCTTGTAGGAGAGCCACTAGTCACATGTGGCTGTTGAGCTCTTGATATGTGGCTAGTCTGAATTGCTATGTACTTTTAATTTTATTTTATTAAAAAAAATTTTTAAATTTAATTTAATTTTTATTTTTCTGATTAGCTCTGTCTGTAACTAGGAATTCACTTTGTTGCTCCTGGGCTCTTTCTATCAGCTTCATCTTCTTGGGTTTTTTTTCTCTTTCTCTTTTGCCTTTGGCACTCTCTTCCCTCCTGGACAATGCCACACCAGATTTTGAAGACTTAAGTAAGAAGAAAAGAATGTAAAAGATTTTGTGATTGGGCTTCTCTGGTGGCGCCGTGGTTAAGAGTCCGCCTGCCGATGCAGAGGACACGGGTTCGTGCCCCGGTCCGCAAAGATCCCACATGCCGCGGAGCGGCTGGGCCCGTGAGCCCTGGCTGCTGAGCCTGCGCGTCCGGAGCCTGTGCTCCGCAATGGGAGAAGCCACAACAGTGAGAGGCCCGCGTACTGCCAAAAAAAAAAAGATTTTGTGATTATGTCGAAATGACAATTAAAAAATATATTGGGTTAAATATTATTTATTATTAAAATTAATTTCACCTGTTTCTATTTTTTTTAATGTGGCTACTAAGAAATTACATATGTGGCTTGCATTACATTTCTCTCAGACAGTGCTGTTCTGGATATATCCAGTATCCACCTGTATATTTCTCAAGTGCCTTGAAATCAGTCCAAACTGCTTACTCTCCTCATTCCCTTCTACCTCCCAAAGTTCTGTTTCTCCTTCTATTCCATATCTCAGTGGATAGCTCTATTTATGCTCCCAAAGCCAGAAATTTTGGAGCTGTCCTTGAATCTTCCTCCCATGTCTCTCAGATTCATCAGTTGAAAAATCCTTTTGTTTCTACCTTTTTCATCTCAGTTTTATGTGCTTCTTTCTATAACTACTATCACGACCTTAGTTGGTTTATTCTTTTATGGTTTCTTGATTTTTGTCACATTTAGATTTCTTCTACTCAAGGATGTAAAAAATAGAATTCAACCCTATTATAGTACTATTATGTTTTCATTTTTTAAAGTGTAAAATATTTGCTTCATCTGAATTTTTTATTTTAAAGTAAGACTTTAGCTTTATTTTTTAAGATAGCTACCCAGTGTCTTACCCTTCATTGAAAAGTCCATCTTTACCCCACTGATTGATATGTTACTATTACAATTTACCAAATTCCCATATGGGTTTTGTGGTTTTCCTGAATGTTCTATTCTGTTCCATTGATTTGAGTATCTGTGCGTGTGTCAGTACCATTCTGTTTTATTTATTGTTTCTCTACAGTATATTCTGATATTGGGTAGTGCTAATTCTCTCTCTCCTTTTTTAGAACTTTTTTGGCTATTACTGCCTGTTTATTTTTCCATATGAACTGTAGAATCAGCTTGTCTAAGTTCCTCTGAAAATCTATTGGTATTTTTATTCATTTAATCTAAATTTATGAATTAATTTACAGGGAATGGACATCTATAATATTGTTTTCCTTTCCAAGAATGTGCTCTGAATGTTTTTTCATTTGTTCTTCTGTGTCTCATAATAGTGTTTCACTGTTTACTGTAACTTGATCTGTATACTCAAGTTATTTCTACACATTTTAACTTTTTTTGTTGTTGGTGTTGTAAATGGCTCATTTCTTCCATTGTGTCTTTTAACTGACTGTGTTTTGTATTTTACCATTATCGTTGCCAGGCCCTAATAATTTCTTACTTGGGGTATTGTGAAAGATTACCAACTGGTCTTCCTTCCTCTGTCTCTCCACATTCCTGCCAGTGATTTTTGCTGAAACACAAGATACTGGTCTTTTACTCCCTTACTTAAATTCCTTTAACTCTTTAGGTTAAAGGTCAAATAAAGAATAAAGGTCAAACTCCTTAGCATGACATAAAGGTTATCACTTGGCCTCTGCTGACATATCTAGCTTCATTCCTCTGTGTCAGTAAGAACTACAGCTCCTCTCCATTGTATGACTCTTAATTTTTTTTATACTTTGAATAATCTCGTTGGACATATGTCTGCTAGTCTGAGTGGCTTCTTTCATCGTAACTGTGTATTCAGATTCAGTGATTGAATTCACATCTTTAAATAAAATTCTTGATTTCACAATTGTGTCCTTTTCAGTGAGGATGAGGATGATGACCTTCAGTATGCTGATCATGATTATGAAGTCCCACAACAAAAAGCGTTGAAGAAGCTCTGGAATAGAGTAAAATGGACAAGAGATGAGGTAATTATGTGATAAGGCTTACTAATTCCATGCTCGCATTTAATGATTAATAATATATATTAAAGATATTTAGAAACAAAACATGAGAAAAGTTATCCATCAACTAACTTGCACATTATTTTTCTTCAACCATACATGAATAGCGGGTTGATATTGAGACTGACAGAATCAGTTTAGTAAATGGGAGAACTTGTGTTATAATGGCTTCAGTCCTTCTAAAAATGGCCACCAGATATGACATGGAAGAATTGGAGAGTATCTATATTCAGGCATAGGGTGAGGGAGAACTTTCTAATTTTTCATACCTGTTTTAATAGGATGATAAGTTAAAGAAGTTGGTTGAACAACATGGAACTGATGATTGGACTCTAATTGCTAGTCGTCTTCAAGTAAGTGAAACATTATCTTATATTGCTGACATGGATGATTTAGACCATGGGGTTACATTTGCTATTTTTCAGAAATGTGTCTACATTATTTTAGATTTAGATTTCCTTCCTAAAAACATCTATTTTGTTCTGATCTTCCTATAGTTGGAAGCTTATAAAGTCTGATTTTCTAGTAATTAGTTTATCCAGGGATCTAAAAAGATTAATAATCTAAAACAAAAATGATATGAAGTTTGGGTAGGGCTTTATAAATATTTGCTGATAAATGTTAAAACATTTTGAGAGAAGTTAAATATATTGAAGTATTTTGGTAGCTAATTAATAAAACCAGAAAAAGCTACGTTGCTGTGAGAATTAGAAGTAACATATAGGATGTTTGGCACAGTTCCTGACATTTAGCACGTGTTCAATAATGGAAGCTAAATTAGAAAAGGTATTTACATTAGCTTTATCAGTTTAATTTCAATGGTATAACAGCAAATGAAGTGAACAGAGAAATGCTACAAGGCTATACAGGAACAGCCTGATTATTTTGAAAAATTGATAACCTTAAAATGGATCAGCATTGATGTATAGAAGCTGTAAATGAAGAAGCTCAGTTTGAATAAAATAAGTCCACTAGGCACCAGGACAGAGCTATTGGTAAATAAAGTATTTGTATTTATATGCTTCTAAATTATCTGTAATCCTGTATATGAACTAATATCTTTGGAAACTGAATCACTAATGAAAAGTTAAGTGTTATTATTATTATCCTTGTAATACATAGGAGTTACTACGTTGTGACTTGACTAAAATAAGGCTAGACTTATTAATCATTTTTGGAGTTTGGGATGTTTCTACATAGGTTTTATCCTGGTAAATTCATTTTCCTTTTGAACTTCAACACTTAAATAATTTAACTGGTATATAATGTACATCTTCTATCTAGGTATATTTAGTTTTTACTTGATAACTTGGAGGTGGTCATTTATAAACATCCTTTAAATACCATGAGTGGTCTAATAATGCCTTTCAGGATTTTTTTAATTTTCTAGAGTTATGTACTGCTATACTATGTGAATCCAGACTGCTATGCTGTTTGAGTTTGTATGTCTGCTTTGTATAGTTGTCTGTTTACTCCCTTTTATTCATCAGTACATTTCTTTATGGCAGTATCTGTGTTGTAGCTTTGCTTTTTGCTGTTATAAGGCAGAGTATAGAGATACATAATTTAACTTCAAATATATATTGTCTTTATTTATAGTCTAAGCAATGCTGACAACTTTAATTAAAAATGAATTGGGGGCTTCCCTGGTGGCGCAGTGGTTGAGAGTCCGCCTGCCAATGCAGGGGACACGGGTTCGTGCCCCGGTCCGGGAAGATCCCACATGCCACGGAGCGGCTAGGCTCGTGAGCCATGGCCACTGAGCATGCGCATCCGGAGCCTATGCTCTGCAACGGGAGAGGCCACAGCAGTGAGAGGCCTGCGTACCGCAAAAAAAAAAAAAAAAAAAAAAAAGAATTGGGGCACAGGCATGTAAAATAAATACTACATTTTTAAAGAATGCTATTGAATGCATTATTCTCGAAAAACTTTCTTCTTAAGGTTGTGAGATAGGGAGGCAGGGAGATGCAAGAGGGAAGGGATATGGGAACAGATGTATATCTATGACTGATTCACTTTGTTATAAAGCAGAAACTAATAAAAAATATATATATATATAAAATATAAACTGGCGTTTTTATATAGCTTGTCAATAAATCACTCTTCTTATAATACAAAAAAAAAAGTTGTGAGATATAAGTTTGGGCTGACTTGCTTTCTGGAAGACAATTGTTCAATAACAAAATCATCTGAATTCTTTCAGAATCGTTCTGATTTTCAGTGTCAGCATCGGTGGCAGAAAGTTTTAAATCCAGAATTGATAAAGGGTCCCTGGACTAAAGAGGAAGATCAGAGGGTAACATGTTCATATTCTTTATTTTCACTGTGTAGGTGGACTTGCTTTTTTTCTTCCTAATACATTGGTTTTTTGTCACATAAATACATGTTTAAATCACTTTGATTTGTTCTCTGAGTTACTGCTTGCATAAGAATTGAAACTTGAGTATCTTGAAATGTAGTTTTTTCAGAACTGAGTCAAACCAAATATAATATATATAGCCTTTGCTGTCTGAAAGTTTGGTTTGCAGAAGGAAAAATACTATCAGCTTAGTCACCTTCTTTAGAGCTTAGGTTAGTAACATTTAGGATATAATTTCTTGTTGAAAATTGAGTTAGCATTTTAAAAACAGAATTTAATTTTATTCCTATTTTATCTGAAAATGTGAGGTGTAAGGAAGTCATTCTTAACTTTCCCTCTTGATCTATAATGAACCCCCAAATAAGATAGATAGCAGAGCATCATGTTCCCAAAGAGTTGGATGATTCAAAAACCAAGGTAATTCTTTGTGTTATGAAAGTGTGAGAAGAATGGGAGAGTTGCTGTCCTCTACTGAGAATTGCTCTTTAGTTCATGCTCTTTATGGCATAAATGTTAATGTAGTTGGGAAATTAGAGTATTCTTACTGCCACTCAAAGTAAAAAAAAAACCCAACAAAAAACAAAACAAAACAAACAAAAAAACCCCAAAGTTCACTAGGCTCAGACCTGATTTGATTTACTTGATGGCCAATGATAAGTTTTAAAATGTATGATTTGTATCCTTTCAGTTTGAGAAAGGAAGAAATGAAAAGACAGTAACTGTAGATCCTTCCTGCTTCCATAATGATTTATTAGGCTTTCAGCTGAAGCTTTAAAAAAAAAAAAAGTAAGAGTAGAAAATGCTTAAGTCTCAACATTTTTACTGTTATTTCATATTAATTTTGTATGAAACAATTTAACTTACAAGTCACTTTAATTAACAACTTATATTTTAGATAAGTTTGGAATCAATTTTTAAACTTGACAAATGCTGAAGGAATAGTTACTAGTAAAATTGTTTTTTTAAGTTGTAGTTGTGGTTTGGATTTAATGCATTAAAAATGGCATTCTTGAGTTATGTTTTAAAATTCTGTGAAGGTAGTGCTTTTTTAAAATTGAGATATAATTATGTATTAGTTTCGGATGTACAAAATAATGTATATATTGCAAAATGATCACAAGTCTAGTTAATATCTATCCCCATATGTAGTAAAAATTTTTTTTCTTGTGATGAGAACTTTTAAGATCTACTCTCTCAGCACCTTTCACATATGCAATACAGTGTTACTAGCTGTAGCCACTATACTCTACATTATACCCCCATGACTTATTTATTTTTAAAAAGGTAATGCTTTTTTAAACTTTGCTTTCTGTTTCTTAGGTTATTGAATTAGTTCAGAAATATGGGCCAAAAAGATGGTCTTTAATTGCAAAACATTTAAAAGGAAGAATAGGCAAGCAGTGTAGAGAAAGATGGCATAATCATCTGAATCCTGAGGTAAAGAAATCTTCCTGGACAGAAGAGGAGGACAGGATTATCTATGAAGCACATAAGCGGTTGGGAAATCGTTGGGCAGAAATTGCCAAACTACTTCCTGGAAGGTACTTATATAAATGTATATACATTTTTCTGTACTTAAACTTGATCTTTATTATGTTACTATTAAATATATTTATAAGTACCCCATGACTTTTTTTTTTTTTGGGGGGGGTTTTTTTGTGTGTGTGTGTGTGCGGTACGCGGGCCTCTCACTGTTGTGGCCTCTCCCGTTGAGGAGCACAGGCTCCGGACGCGCAGGCTCAGCGGCCATGGCTCACGGGCCCAGCCGCTCCGCGGCATGTGGGATCTTCCCGGACCGGGGCACGAACCCGTGTCCCCTGCATCGGCAGGCGGACTCTCAACCACTGCGCCACCAGGGAAGCCCCCATGACTTTTATTTATAATTAAAATTTAGACTGCAGGGCTTCCCTGGTGGCGCAGTGGTTGAGAGTCCGCCTGCCGATGCAGGGGACACGGGTTCGTGCCCCGGTCCGGGAAGATCCCACATGCCGCGGAGCGGCTGGGCCCGTGAGCCATGGCCGCTGAGCCTGCGCGTCCGGAGCCTGTGCTCCTCAACGGGAGAGGCCACAACAGTGAGAGGCCCGCGTACCGCAAAAAAAAAAAAAAAAAAAAAAAAATTTAGACTGCAGAATACAAGCAACCCTTTGCGATATTTGTAATATCAGTACATTTTGTGGTAAGGGATATAATTACTTTTTTAATGAAATATTTTATAGCAGTAATTTGTGCAACAAAATGATGGACCTTTAGATTATGTGAACGTTTAATGCACTTCCAAAATTGTGTTTACACATCAGTGCCATTTAAGCAACCTTCTTTGTACAAACTAAGTTGGAGTGGAATCTGAGTTGAAGAGATTTCTTTCGTATTGGATTCTATGTATAAGACCAGAGAATAACAAATACACTGGCTGAAAAAAATTGCTACGAAAGTGCATTAGAGAAAATTCAATTCTTAATTAATTATGGTATCATTCAGATCATGAGTAGTGTGTATATATCCATGTGGCTAAAATATAACACTTCCCTCAGGGGCACTGATGTGCTAAGTACACTGTACACGGCACTGGTTCAAATGTTTCCTAGCTGTCTGTAGTACAGTAGACCAACAATCTTGGGAAAATCCATACCTCACTCGGAAGATATGCACTTGTTTTTTATTGCTGTAATCTCTGTATAGTACTTAATAGTTTATAAAATGCTTTTTACATATATTCTTTTTTTCTTTTTTTTAGAGAAAGAAAACACTTTTACTGTTGAACAAACATTAAATCAGAATGTGATGCCCATCATAGGCAATCTGATAAGAGATTGCAAAAAACGGAGAGAAATCCCACCTTTCACCCACATAGCCAAGCAGATACCACCCATTACATACAGGTTCTCAAGATAAACAATAACTAGTCCTTAAGTCAGAAGACTTGACAGCACCATTTTATTTCACATAGTTCATCCTATTGTATACTTACCTAGCAATTGGAGTGCCCAACTGTGTTAGTTACTTGGCTTTATATAAAGGAAAAACAAACTTCTCATATCTTTTTTAGAAAGTAGTTTTACAACTTGGAGCCAGGTCATCTAAAGTTGGGCTCCTACCCTCCTGCTGAAACTTGGAGATAGGATGCTATATTCTATATATTCTTAATTAATCTTCATATACTTGTGAAATATGCAGAGCAAACATTGCTGTCTTTGTTTTATAGGTAAGGAAACTAAAGCATAGTGTTAAGTTTTTTTATCCAAGTTACTGAACCTGGTCTAGGAACTTCTGATGTTTTCAATCTTTGATACATCTTTTTACTGTCCATAGAACCTAGCTTAGTGCTTAACATAAAGTAGATTCTCAGTAAATGTTTATGTATTTTTAAAAATTTATACTACAAGTAGCTGTAGGTTGAAGACTTCCATTTTTACAAGGGGAACTTAGGTAAACGCGGAGCCAATGAACTCTTTCTTTCATAGGTATTTTGTTGTAAGACGTGAAAAAGAATACTGGGATTCTGTATTTTGTGGTTTGCATTTTATGACCATGTTTGAGCTTGGCTTTAGGGCTTTTGCCCTCACTATGCACTTTGCCTGGAATGCTCTTTTTTTTTTTTTTTTTTTTCTGTTCTTGTATGGCTGGTTCATTCTTGTCATTCAGATCTTAGCTTCACTGTAACCTCACAGAAGACTTCCTAGACCACCTAATCAAAATTACTATAGTTACTCACTTTTCTTATCCTACTTTAAATGATCTGCATTGCACTATTTTTCTTATTATTTATTTTTTTGTTTTTCTCTTCTTTCCTCCTTCCCTGCCCCCATACTTCCAGTGAGAATGTAAAGCCCCATGAGAGCTGGGACTTTCTTTATCTTATTCACTGTTGTATCTCCAGTGTTTAGACCTTTATCTGACATAGAGACATACAGTTTATTTTTTCAATTAAAAAAAAGTGTCTAATTTCACCAGTTGTAAAAATTTGTTTTAAGTACTTTGTATACTTTATACAGTGTTAACATTTATGGAATCCTCTTTTTCTTTTTAAATATATACTTTCTTAGGACTGATAACTCTATCAAGAATCATTGGAATTCTACTATGCGAAGAAAAGTGGAGCAGGAAGGCTACTTACAAGATGGAATAAAATCAGAACGATCTTCATCTAAACTTCAATACAAACCTTGTGCGACTATGGACCATTTGCAAACCCAGAATCAGTTTTACATACCTGTTCAGGCACATATTTTTAATACCTTTATTACTTAAAAAATACCTTTAGTTGCTATATTTCTTTAGTTTCTTTAGGGAAGGTGTTTTGTTTCTTAATAGGACAAAAACAACATATATTAAGAGGAATAGACATTTAAATTTCCAAACTGAAGAAATATGCCATGACTAGCTGTTAAACCATTAGTGGAAGTTTATCTCTACTTGTTTTGATTGATAAATATTTTGAGAACAAACTCATTAAAATATTCCCTTTTATATATAATTTTTACGTTATCTAATTAAGAAACTTAGTATGTACATTTCCTAATACTATCATTCTTTGAATCTTCATGATTCAAAGCTAATGATCATTTGTGCTTTAATAGTGATTGTAGTTTACTTTTTAAAAAAATTTTGTGTAATTGTAGTATTGCTTACCTCTAAGAGGTAAGTGTATATAAAATGGTTTAGAGGAGAAGATAGTCAAAAATCATTCAAGCCATCATTTTGGAGTGTGTGGTAAATAATTGGTTCTTTGATGGCATTCAACTTTGCTTTTCCCTCATCACTCAGCTGACTGAGTGACTTCAGCCTTTGTTTAGACAGGTTCATTGGAGATGACCCACATTCATCATAGGGCAAGCTCTGTTTTCCTTACAATGCATTTTCCTACCTGCAAGAAATTAGGAGTTTTCATAAGATTTGTTTTACGTTTTCCTGTCTATTTGTCTGTCATGCCATTTTTCATGTTGAGCACTTCTTGCTTCTTATCACATAAAATGTGACAAGATAAAGTATCTACCAAAAGATAAAATTTGGCTAGTTGTTAACAATCTGTGCTTAGTATGCCACAGATTTGATTTTATTCCACTAAGTGGACATTATTTTTTTAGACATCATTTCAAAAGAACCACTTAAAAAAGGTAGTGACATCTTAATTTACAAATAGGAAAACACGTAAAGACAGTACAGTTATCTGCTGATAGTCAGTACCTTAAGGTTTTTATGGTCTGTTTCTTTACATTTTTCTTTAGAGTCTTAGATTTCAGCAGCATAAACTGAAACATTCTGCTTCTATCTTAGAAAGATTATCATTTAAATTATTTTTTTAACTCATAGGAAGATTTTTTTTTAATTATTTGGGGCCAATGGAGTGTTAACACTCTCAGTCAAAATATATTGGAAAGTAAGGATATTTCTTGTACTTTAAGAATTATTTACCTTACTTTTAATAATTCTTGACAGGTTTGTGTATTCATAGTTCAATTCATTTAAACTGCTAAAAAGATAATTCTAATTTTGACTTGAAAGAAGAAAATGGATTGGTTTGAAATCCTGTCACAGATTAAAATGAAAAGTTTGAGAAAGATAAGTTTCTAATTCATTGGAAGCTGAGCAATAACTGATACTAATGAAGTGTTGTGAAAATTAAGTTCCATGTTAGAAGTTATATATAATGTTTCTGCATTATACAGTGATTTAGGTAGTCCATTATGGAACATATACAATTTCATATTTATATTTATTAGATTTTAAGGTTTTAAAAAACACTTCTCATATTTCTCCCTACCACTGCTCACTAAGTTTGCATGCAACTTCAAAAATTTTATTACAGATGCTTTAGAAAAGAAACAGAATAATTCTTAGTCTATTTTCAGAGTATTAAAAAGTACATGAGTGATTCTGATTGTTTTTCTGAGACAAGTAATAGAAGCAGCCTCTGTTTTCATATCTTTCTGTACAGAGATTGGCGTGGGGTGGTGGTAGCAGTAGGAGTTAAGAATATTGAAGACTTGCTTTAGGCTCCAACTTCGAGAGTGCTTCATATGGACCAGCCCCTTCCTCTGAAGGATAGGAACACAATTACTTTGTCTTCTCCAGGAGGCAGAGTAATCCTTTAATAGCAGATTTTAAAAAATACTTGGTGGATATTGTAGATAATAGATAGACTGGGTGATAAATCTAGCCCAGATAATTCTCATATTTCATTCAGGAGAAAATAGGTCTTTGCTAAGAGTTACGACTTTTAATCAGTAGGTCCTAAGATTAAAGATGTAGTTATTAAGGAACTATTATATGTATAAATATTCAAAGTTAACAGACATACTGAGTTTTTCATGTTGATTTTCAGTTTCTGTGCTTTGTCTCAGCTTTTAAAAAATTTCCAGAGCATTATATGTATGATATTAATGTTTTAATTACTTTTTAGATCCCTGGCTATCAGTATGTGTCAACTGGAGGCAATTGTGTAGAACATGTTCAGCCTTCTTCTGCCTTTATTCAGGTAACTTTTTATTTATAAAAAGCAAAAAACCCAAAACAAACCCAAAGGAAACACTTTCAAACATTTTCAGATCTAATAGTGCCTGTTTCCTCATCTTTAAAATTAGGGCAAAAATAGTACTATCTGGTCTATTTACTTTGAGTATTATAACATTAAACGAGAAAGTTTGTGTGTTTGAGAAATATAAACTGTACAAATGAAAAGTAGTTCACAACACCAGTAAGGTGGTTCTTTCATTCTTCCAACTTAGAGCATTCAGGTTATGAATGGACATATTTTTGCTAAATTGGATAGAATATATCTATTAAGATTCAATAAATTAAAACAGACTCCACACATAAGTTTTTAAATTGATACAGATGATACAATGTAAGGTTTTTCATGCATTTAAATTTCCCAAATCCTTTCTGTTAAATTGAAAATACTTACCAGCACCTCTTTAGATACCAGAAGGATTGTGATACTGAGTATTTGGAATTTAGTAGTATTAAGCTTTATTAGAGAAAATAGATTTTATGTTGCATAGAAGAAAATAAAAATTAGAACATTAATGATAATAATAAAGCAATTTTGTAAGTAGCCTGTTTTTTTTCTTTTATTTAACTTATTTTAGCAACCCTTTGTTGATGAAGACCCTGATAAGGAAAAAAAAATAAAGGAACTTGAGTTGCTTCTTATGTCAGCTGAGAATGAAGTTAGAAGAAAGCGAGTTCCATCAGTAAGAAATAAGCTTAAGTGTTTAGATTTTATTGTTAGAATCTTTTATATGCTTTATATGCTCTTATAGTTTTAATCAGGACTGACTTTCATATGCCAGCAAGTGGAAAGCATATTCAGTGTGACTTCAGATTTTAATATGGACTAAAAATAGTTTTTCTAATTTGCAACTTTGAAGTTGCCTGTTTTTGATATGCATCTCTTTGAACATATTTTACAGTGTTCTGTATTAAGATGCTTCTTGAGTCATAAATATCAAACAAACTTAAGGTATAACCTTCAGTATGTATATCTGTGAAAATGTTGTGTGGTTCAGATTAGGCTTTGGTTTTACTTTGGACATTCCATGTGATAATGGCCTTAATAGAAAAAAAAAACTTAAAAAACAAGGAATTTAATAGATGTGTACAGATTTGTCTTCTTCAGAATTATTTTTATTCTCTCTTTGAAAATGTTTTCCTGTTTACTATATTTAGAACACAAATTCAGTAAATTGGAAAAATTTATAATGTTAAAAATATGGGAAAAGGAAACATTTAGATTTTATGCTCTCTAAGGAAATTTTTCTATGGATGTTGGGTTTTGGTTATCAGGTATGAAAAGTATTGTCTGAGATTTGGTTGATGAGAACAACTAGGAGTAGTATATCAGGATAAATGGTAATGATTCTAGCTAAGTTAAACAGGCTATGCTAGATGGATTAAAAGGAAAAGAAAGTTTATATTTAAATGACAATTTAAAAAGTTTAATACCCTGGGACTTTTTACATTTAGGAAAGTGTTTTTCTTGGTTTGGGGCTGAATGAGGGGACAATATATTTAGAGGGACTAATACAAAATTACTAAATAGAATAACCTGAGGACTTGAAATAGTATTATGAGGCAACTGGTGATGTCTTTATACCATTTCAGAGGGTATTAATAAAAATGACATTTGTTAATTGCAGTAGATGAGATATACACCATGAGAAAAGTAGTTTTGGTTTTGAAACTGCAAAAACCGTGGGCAAATAGGGAGACCTGAAGTGTACTTATTTTAAAGTTAATTTCAGTTTTATTAAGAAGCTGCAAATAAATAATCATGGTTACAGAGTTCACATTTGTAGGTTATCATGTTTTAAGCACATTTTAAATTTTTTGATAATAGTCTATCATTTTTACTATAACAGGAAAATATAATTAGCTAAAAGAATTGCCATTTGCATTAAAAAGGGAGAAAGTTATTAATTTTTTTCATAGTTTCTGTCTAAAATCCACTCTCATAAAGATCTGGTTGAATAGGGAGGTTGGAGGTTCTAGAGGGAAATTGCTGTACCCAGTATAATAGACTCCATATGCATATAAAGTATTTATTCTAGACAATTATGTGATAATAATGATTGCCACTTTACTGAGTATTCATTATGTTCCACTGTTGTAGATGTGTTATATGTATTCCTGGTGATCCTTATATTAACTCTGCAAATTAGGTGGTTGGTTGCTAGGGGTTCAGAATCGGGCCAGTGGACCTAGTAGCCTCCCTCTTTGAATCTTTTTCCTGCCCACAAACTTAGTTGAAATGTATGTGGTTTGGAAGTTATCTCCAGAAAGGGATTGTAAACTCGGAAGGTGGCTGTGCTAGTGAAATAAGATTGCTTTAATTTCTTTTATTTATAGGAATCTTTAAAACAAGTGGAACCCGTTTTGCAACAATGTTGAAAATTTGTTTTTTCACCTTACTTAACTCGAAACTTAACATTTTGCTATTGTGAATATCTAGCATATTCTAGTCATTTTTTATTTAATAGTCATAGGTACTGTTTATGGAGTGCTTCCTATGGACTGAGCAGTGTGCCCTCTAAAATATGGTAACTGTTAGACACATTTAATTCGAAATTTAAAAATCCAGCTCCTCAGCTGCACTAGCCACACTGTTGTTGCTCATGTGGCTGGCGCCCATATTGAGTGGTTTCAGGTGCAGAACGTTTTCATCACCTCACAGGCTCTGTTGGACAGTGCTATACACTTTACATCCTGTTTCTTTTTGTTTTTTTCCTAGTTTTTTGGAAATATAATTAACATATAGCATCGTATAAGTTTAAAGTGTGCAGCATAATGATTTTACTTACATATTGTGAAATGATTACCACAATAAGTTTAGTGAACATCCATTGTCTCATATAGGTACCCCCCAAAAAAAAAGAAAAAGGGAAAAAAAGTTTTTTTCCTTGTAATGAGAACTCTTAGGATCTACTACTCTTAACAGTTCTCAAATTACATAATGTTTCTTGACCATGGCTCTTCAAGGTCTCTCTTCTTGTTTTTCATTATGAGACACTAGGAAACTAAGCTCAAAAGATTAGTAACTTGGCCAGTGTACATCTCTAGAGAGATAAAGAAAAATGACACAGTCCCTGAATTCAAAGGACAGTGGGGACACAGATAAGAAACAGCATCCAGTGTGATATAATAAGTAACACAGTTTTATGGGAGCTCATAGAAGATTGAGATTTAGGTAGTCAGAAGGGTTCCTGGAAGAAATCCTATTTGAGCTCAGTCTTGAAAGATAGGCGGTGATTATATATTAGCAAAAAGGTGAACTAGGACATTATACACTTCTACCTGTTTCCGTTTATAATAATCAGATGGAGTACTTTCCAGTATTTGAACTGTATCTTAAATGAGGAATAGGAATTTTCCCTGGTAAGTAGGTTGAGGATTCCAGATGAAGGGAGCAGCAGTGTGCGCAAAGGCTGCTCCCTTTATCCAGGGTGAAAGACCAAAACTTATCAGGGAATTGCAAGTACTGGACTATAGTTGGGTATTCAGTATTCCCTGGGAGTGGGGGCTTGAGTTGGGAGATGAAGTTAGAAAGGTAGAGAAAAGCCAGATTCTAGGAGTTTGGACCTTATGTTGTAGTATATATGGTACATTACTAGTTTTATCTCACCATGACTTTATAGATTTAAGAAAAATTTAGTTAGAAAAAAGAAATATAGTCAAGATGAGGTTTAATGAAAAAAGTTTTTATATCAGTTTTGAGGAAAGATGGTATATTTGGTACTATATTTTTAGCTGAAATGTTGTGAAGTACATTGGTCTAGAAAAAATTTTTACTTAAAATCCAAATTTTTGCTTAGATTGGGAATGACAAATAATGTTCAAATTTCTTTTGTACTTTTAGCAACCTGGAAGCTTTTCTAGCTGGTCTGGTAGTTTCCTCATGGATGATAGCATGTCTAATACTCTAAGCCTCGAGGAGCACACTAGTGAGTTTTACAGTCTGGATGAAAATCAGGCTGTGTCTGCTCAGCAGAACTCACCCACAAAGTTCCTGGCCGTGGAGGCAAACGCTGTGCTGTCATCTCTACAGACCATCCCAGAATTTGCAGAGACTCTAGAACTTATTGAATCTGTAAGTTTGAAATTGTGAGATTATCAAAAGCTCAGTTTTAGTTATGTGGTTACATGTTCAGAAACTCAGTTTAATGGACACTGACCAGTTTTATGTTACACATTACCTTGTATGTCATGCTTAATTTTGTTCTGATATTTTGCAGTGGTTTCTGGCAAAAAAAAAAAAGAGTATATATATATATATATATATTTATGTATTTATTATACAAGTTGTATATTAGAGATAGTTGGAAAGTAGAGAAAACTGTAGGAAGAAAATTAAAATCCCCCATAAACCCAGAGTTAATAATTTGAGGTATTTCCTTGCAGGCTGTGTTATAGACATACAAAACACACATATATGTATACATTTTTAAACCCAAATATACACTAATGTATTATGTTTGTGAATTTTTTTCCCACATTATATCATGAGCATGTCTCTGTTTTCTTAACTCATTTTTTTTAAACATCCTTGCTTTTATTTTTTTAATTAATTAATTTATTTATTTATTTTTGGCTGTGTTGGGTCTTCGTTTCTGTGCGTGGGCTTTCTCTAGTTGCGGCGAGTGGGGACCACTCTTCATCGTGGTGCGCGGGCCTCTCACTGTTGCAGCCTCTCTTTGTTGCGGAGCACAAGCTCCAGACACGCAGGCTCAGTAGTTGTGGCTCATGGGCCTGGTTGCTCCGCGGCACATGGGATCCTCTCAGACCGGGGCTCGAACCCATGTCCCCTGCATTGGCAGGCAGATTCTCAACCACTGCGCCACCAGGGAAGCCCTCTTAACTCATTTTTAAACTTGAGTTTTAATGGCTTCATGGTATCCTGTCATATGAATGTAGCAAAATTTATTTATCCAACATACTGTTATTACTGGACATTTATGTGGTGTCCAGTTTTTCAGTATTACAAACTAAAGAACGTACATAAAGCTTTGTGCAAAATCATGATTATGTCCTTAGGTTAAACTGAATTTTTGGATCATGGTGTATGACCACTTTGAAGATATTCCATACATATTACCAAATGATTATGTAGATGTGGAATAGAGTGTAAAGTTTTCTGATGTGGAATAAAATGTGAAGTTTTATGATGAACTTTACTCTTTTATAAAAATAACAAAATAATTTGTTCTTTTCATTTAAAGAACTTTGGTAGTAAGCTTCAGCTACTGAGTTAGATGAAATATTGCTTTGGAATGTTCCAACTGGAGTTGTCGTAAAAGCATAATCTGTTCCTCTCGAATGGGCTTGCTTAAAAAAAAGATGAACCAAAGAAAGCCTATTTCTACTGATAAAGATGAGTAGTTAATTAACTCTGGAAATCATCATCCTATGTTCAAGACTAGATTTAACCAGGTTATAATATTAATAACTTTAGTTAAGAATTTAATTTATTGCAGGATCCTGTAGCATGGAGTGATGTTACTAGCTTTGATCTTTCTGATGCTGCTGCTTCTCCTGTCAAGTCCACACCAGTTAAACTAATGCGAATTCAACACAATGAAGGAGCCATGGAATGTCAATTTAACGTCAGTCTTGTACTTGAAGGGAAAAAAAACAGTTGTAATGGTGCAGACAGTGAGGCTGTTCCTTTAACATCCCCAAGTGTGGCTAAGTTTAGCACTCCACCAACCATCCTCAGAAAGAAGAGAAGAACGCGAGTGGGTCAGTCCCCAGGCCGCGACCCTGGCGATGGCTCATTCAATGATGGTGGTAATACGGCACTAAAACACACACCGGTGAAAACACTACCATTTTCTCCTTCACAGGTAGTAGTGTTGTTTTTATTTATGTTTCCAAATGTTGATGAGTTGGATTAAATTAGATCTTTAATATCCATACTAACAGTTCCTTGCTCTGATAACACATAAAAATGGATAATGTATTTAAATGTATACAGGAGAGTGCTGAGTTATGATAAATCAGAAAAGTATCTCACGAAGTGTAGTAGTTGCATTTTATCTTACAATTTTTAGAGCAGAAAGGGATGTTTTAGATATGTAGTTCTACATTTTTATAGAACTCATCAGGAAATAGGCCCAGAAAGATAAAATGATTTGCCCAAAGTTATCTAATGGCAGAGCTGAGACTGGCCGCCAGTTTCCTGACTGACTGTTCAAGAGATATCAGGTATATATTCATAGACAACTGCTCCCTATAAGAATCTCATGTGTCAGTAGGTTGTTCAGGGATGTCAGGAACTATCTGCTTTCTCCTGTAGTTATATCCCCGGGGAGCAGATATTTATATCAAGGCAAACTGTACCTTTTATTTTATAATACTATCTTTCTTAATGAACACCATGTTCCAGGCTGTGTGCTAAACATTTTTCTTACAGTATCTTAGTTAATGCTCTTTAAGAAAACCTTAGAGGTAGGTAAATGAAGTTCAGAAATTAGGCAATTTGTCCAAGGTCAGTTATTAAGAAAGAGATGAAACTGGTGTTTGCTTAAAGTGTCTTGACAGAGGTTAAAAAGTCCTATAGGAGAAGAAGGAAGTTTAATGGCCAAATAAACTTGGAGGATGTTGGGATATTATTGGAGGTATGTTTTTGATGCTGGGAAGATGAGGATCTGGTAGTAAGTACACAGCCACTGTTTTCTCTGAAAATGGCACCCCCTCTGCTTCAGGGGATGCTATTTACACAGGCTACAATGCAGGTAGTGTGTCCTCCCTCCACCCCAAGAGTTACAGAGTATCCTGAGGAAGGTGAACCAGGGTTGAGCAGACTAGCAATTTTCTATTTTTGGAGTTTTGCATACCTGCAATTTCCATTGAACAGTAAATTGTAAGGTGGAAAATGGCTGAGGCATGATTATAAAGATCGTATATCCCATAACAAAGAACTTGGATTTTATCCTATGGTTTATGGGCATCAGAAGTGATAGAGCTATTATAGAATTCATTCCAGTTATAAGCAGCCTTAAAGCAATTTCCACTTTTTTTTAAAATTTATTTTTTATTATTTTTTTTGGCTGCGTCAGGTCTTAGTTGCAGCATGTGGGATCTTCACTGAGGCATGCGGGATCTTCTTTCCCTGCGGCTTCTCTCTAGTTGTGGCATGCAGGTTTTCTCTCTCTAGTTGTGATGCACGGGCTCCAGAGCGCTTGGGCTCTGTAGTTTGCGGCACGTGGGCTCTCTAGTTGAGGCGCATGAGCTCAGTAGTTTTGGTCCACGGGCTTAGCTGCCCCGCGGCATGTGGGAACCTAGTTCCCCGACCAGGGATCGAACCCGTGTCCCCTGCATTGGAAGGCAGATTCTTTACCACTGGGCCACCAGGAAAGTCCCTGGCAGTTTCCACTTTTTCTTAACATTGCTTCTACTCTGCTGGCTACAGAAATAAAGTAGTATTTCACAATTGTATGTAAGGGAAGATCCAATGAGTAAATTGTGTCATTTGGAAAACAGGCTCTATGATACCGATTCTGGCTGCTCAAAGGTTCTGAGCTGTGTTCTAAATAGGCAAATTTGCCAGACAGCTGTACTTCTTCTTAGCAAAGCACTGTTATTATATTCTGAGTTCTAAAATATTCTTATAGAAAGGAACACTTAAGACCATTTATTAATAAAGTCATAAAACTTTTTTTTCAGTTACACTGTTTTACAAAGCTTACATTTAACACAGCAGCTATTTATGGTTTCTATAGATTCCTATTTGATAAGGTGCACTGTTTGGAAATTTTTTTATTGTGTTTTGTTACTTTTGAATATTTGTTAAGCGGCTATTTTTTTAATACCTGTTACGTCTTAAACACTTTTCTGGGGAGGCAGTGATGAACAAAACAAAAATGCCTGCCCTCTTGGAGCTTAATTTTTATGGAGTGGAATGTAAATGTATTATTGATAATCCTTTCCTAAAAGGAATGGAGAAATAATTTGAAAATCTTATCAGTTTGATATTTGTGTAGGATTTGGACATTTTAGAAATTGTCTTTAAACTCTCTTCTTTTTTTAGTTTTTCAACACGTATCCTGGAAATGAACAAATTAATATAGAAAATCCTTCGTTCACATCAACCCCTGTTTGTGGGCAGAAAGTTATCATTACAACTCCTCTTCATAAGGAAACAACCCCCAAAGATCAAAAGGAAAATGTAGGGTAAGTACATATTAAATAATTATGTTAGAGAAAATGGGAAGCACAATTTCAAGAGCAGATGTGTTTTTTGTTCATTTATACATATATCATCATCCCTGTCCATATGGGATTTAGAATTGAAAAAAAATCATAACCTTATGTTTTATCCCTAGGAGACTGAAAACCAGCTAAATGTAGTATAAAACTTTGATCTTGAGCAAACAACATTTTTAGTACTTATTTCTGCATTAGTCTTTTTTCTATTTTAAGGTTATTGATTGGAATAAGAATAGTTTAGGCAGGCACACTTTAAAAGTCTTGGAATGTTTAAATAAAGCATGTGTATATACAAGAAAATTTAGTGTGTGCTTTTATTGTGGCTTTGCCTTCCTTAACTCATATGAAATCAAATTTTGACTGTAATACAAATATCTAAATGATTGGATAGGTTTAGAACACCTACTATTAGAAGATCTATATTGGGTACCACACCAAGAACTCCTACTCCTTTTAAGAATGCCCTTGCTGCTCAGGAGAAAAAATATGGACCTCTTAAAACTGTGGTATGTATACTCCTTTTATTTTTAAGAATTTTCCTAATTTTAATAAGACAAATTTTGATTTTTATCCTTGATTTTTAACATTTTAAAAAAGATGTTCAATGAACTGGATTAAAAAAATGTTATCTCGATTTATAAGTTTGAATTTTTGTTAATCTTCTTCCTTGTAAGTAAACCTTTGCTTGGCTTCTTTTGAATTCAGACTTTCTTTATATCATCTAGAGAAGGCAAGTCAAGTTTCAGTAGAACTCATTGCTTAATACTAAAACCCACCTTTTAGTAGTTTCAGTAGCAGTTACCTACAGTAGAATAAAATAATTTTAATATTTTGATATACATAAGCACTTTCCTAATAATATTTATGAAACTGATTGATCATGATACCTCTTTAAGGCTCAGTTTCCTCTTCTGTTCAGTGGATATCATAAAACACCCCAGCAGGTTATTTGTGAAGATAGATAATAGAAATAAAGGGGCTGGTACTAAGTTTCAAGTAGTATGTGCTTAGTTGCTGCTATTATTATTTTAATAATAGTGGTAACAATAGTAGTACATGAACGGAGGTGGGAGGTGTTACCTGTGTTAGCACACAGATAATTTTGAAGTACCTTAGGTGAACCATGGGCATTCTGATGCTAGGCAGATAAAGATTTCTGACAAATTAGGTACATTAGAAATAAAATATGATTTTTAAAATATTGGTCACTTCTAGGGTACTTTAGTTATCTTCTATTTGTAGTCACATTTTGAGTAAATCAATTAATAAATTCTAGTTTACTTGATTTAATCAATTTTCTACCAAAGAGCATGTCTCGCACTCAAATCTCCTAGTCTTTTCCTTTTTTTTGAAATACTGTTTTAGAGGGTACATAGTAGGACTGATCAAGTCTTTTTGTCACTTAGTTCCATATGCTACTATGAACAATTATATTCTCTTTAGAGTTCTCTAAACTTTTTAGTTTTTATGAATATATACATAATAGAAGTGGGATCACACTATGAACTCTTTTGTAACCTTTTTAAATTTAATAAATTGTATATATTTATCCCATAATTTTTAATGTTTTTGTGTTAGTCCATTGTATGGAATTACCTAATTGATTTAACTAATCTGTTTCAGCATTTTGTTATTCACTTAAAAAATGTATCATTAATTTGATAAATATTGATTGAGTGCCTAATACGTGCCAGGCGCTGGGCTAGGCTTTTGGGGATGTAATATTAAACATGTCAGGTATGCTTCCTGCCTTCAGAAGGGTGTGTAGCAGCCTAATTGGGAATTCAACAAATAAGCAATAATTTGAAGACAGTTGAAAAATTCTGACAGTGCCTCAGGGTCATTTGGTCAACATATACGTTGAGTAAAAATTATCATTTTAATAATAGTGCATAAGAAATTAGGTTTCAGGTATCTAAGTCCCTGTCAGTTTGTTCATGTTTCGGAAGAATTTATCCATTGCCAAAACAGGTCATTTTCATCAGCAATTTAAGATAAAAAGAAGGTATTGATTTTGTAATTAAAATTTCTAAAGTATCTGTAGGCTCATTTGTAGCGAGCTGACTTTTCATTCCTTCTACTCCTCCTCCTCCAGTTATTTACTGAGCACCTACTATGTGCTACCCACTCAGCTTTCTTGTGTATCTTACAGTGGGTCAAAGGCACTTCTTAGAGGTTGGCTTTCTGGGACACTTGTATTCTTTCTTTTTTTATTTTTAAACTGAAGTATAGTTGATTTACAGTGTTATGTTAATTTCTCCTATACAGCTAAGTGATTCAGTTACACACATATATATATATATACTTTCTTTTTCATATTCTTTTCCATTATGGTTTATCACAGGATATTGAATACAGTTCCCTGTGCTATACCGTAGGACCTTGTTATTTATCCATTCCATATATAATAGTTTGCACCTCCTAGCCCCAAACTCCTAATCCTTCCCTCCTCCACACCTCTTCC